>NW_027149998.1:0-164129 GCF_031143425.1 Pleurodeles waltl
CTTGCAGAAACCTTTTATTTTTATAACTTGTGTGGCAGTTTGTTTAACTTTGTGCTATATCAGCCTCACCTCTTATCATACAGAGAACTCTCATCCTCCCAATTAGCAAGCAGTCAATTTTCCTATACAATGTATGGTTAATCTTTTCTGAAAATAAAGCTAGAGAAGACAAGTGCTGACCTTGAATTGGGGTGGGTGTTTTCTAGGCAATTAAATAAAGTTTTTATGACAGGGTTAGAAGAATCCGCACTACTGGCTTGCCCTCTTTATAAGAAAGAACGTGAAAAATGTTGCACCGTTAACAGCTTAAAACCAATGGTTTGATTGGCAAAGGTATTTTGAAGGCAAGAGTATGTCTCCATAGTGGCAGTGAGGTTGTTTAGGGGAGTGGGGGATTCTCCACTAGGAAAATATTTTACCCCTGCTGAAAGGCTTAATGTTCGTAGATGCTTTTATTCGTGCAAGCAAAGTTAGCAGTTTGAAGACCAAAATGCACAAATTAGTCTTAAGAAAATACTGTTCTATATTTCCTTGCCTACTGTTGAATTATTTCTGTTATTGCTGTTAATGTAAACGTTTAATTGTGAGTGCCTTTATTTTTTTCCAACTTGCTTTTTGTGTGAATCGACTAGGAAATTGTATAGTGGTGTATTATGCGATTAATGTTTAATTAAAAAATCTTTGTTGAGATTGTTCTTCATTTAAGAGAAATATATATTTTATGTTCCTAGGCATACTTGGAAATGAGCTTTAGAGAAGCTGCAATAGCTGCAATAAAGTTCAGTGAAACAGTACCTGTTATGATAAATAAAAAGAGAGTAAGGTTATCTTCTGTTGGACATAAACCTCAGCCTGCAATTGCGGTACGTATTCATGGTTTGAAGTTTTTAATATTTTCTCACTGAATTAAAGTAAATATACTTTTAAACTGCACCGCCAAGCAAGCTTTTAACCTTTCGTTTGAAACCGCCTATTAATCAAGTGCTATGCTTGCATGTCCTTGTTTTTCTTTTGGAAGGTAATTGACTCTGCCTTCCCTCTTAAAATTTCTTTTTATTATAATAAAGTTCTGTCCTAAACTATGGTTATTTGGTTATTACCTGCCTCCTGTAATAAACAGATAAGAGTATGTATGTATATGTATGTATAAGTGTGTGTGTGTATATATATGTTTGATGGCGTGTAGCTGCAGATACACATGCTTTGCACAGCCCGCCATCTAGTGTTGGGCTCTGAATGTTACAAGTTGTTTTTCTTCGAAGAAGTCTTTTCGAGTCACGAGATTGAGGGACTCCTCCCCTTTCGGCTCCATTGCGCATGGGCGTCGACTCCATCTTAGATTGTTTTCTTTCCGCCATCGGGTTCGGACGTGTTCCTTTTCGCTCTGCGTTTCGGTTCGGAAAGTTAGTGAAAATATCGGAAAATTTGACGGTATTTGTAAGGAAATGCCTCCTTGGCATGGTTACCCCCTGACTTTTTGCCTTTGCTGATGCTATGTTTTGAATTGAAAGTGTGCTGAGGCCTGCTAACCAGGCCCCAGCACCAGTGTTCTTTCCCTAACCTGTACTTTTGATTCCACAATTGGCACACCCTGGCATCCAGATAAGTCCCTTGTAACTGGTACCCCTGGTACCAAGGGCCCTGATGCCAGGGAAGGTCTCTAAGGGCTGCAGCATATCTTATGCCACCCTGGGGACCCCTCACTCAGCACAGACACACTGCTTGCCAGCTTGTGTGTGCTGGTGAGAACAAAACGAGTAAGTCGACATGGCACTCCCCTCAGGGTGCCATGCCAACCTCACACTGCCTATGCAGTATAGATAAGTCACCCCTCTAGTAGGCCTTGCAGCCCTAAGGCAGGGTGCACTATACCATAGGTGAGGGCACCAGTGCATGAGCACTGTGCCCCTACAGTGTCTAAGCCAAACCTTAGATATTGTAAGTGCAGGGTAGCCATAAGAGTATATGGTCTGGGAGTCTGTCAAACACGGACTTCACAGCACCATAATGGCTACACTGAAAACTGGGAAGTTTGGTATCAAACTTCTCAGCACAATAAATGCACACTGATGCCAGTGTACATTTTATTGTAGAATACACCCCAGAGGGCACCTTAGAGGTGCCCCCTGAAACCTTAACCGACTATCTGTGTAGGCTGACTGGTTCCAGCAGCCTGCCACAACCGAGACATTTTGCTGGCCCCATGGGGAGAGTGCCTTTGTCACTCTGAGGCCAGTAACAAAGCCTGCACTGGGTGGAGATGCTAACACCTCCCCCAGGCAGGAGCTGTCACACCTGGCGGTGAGCCTCAAAGGCTCACCCCTTTGTGCCAGCACCGCAGGACACTCCAGCTAGTGGAGTTGCCCGCCCCCTCCGGCCCCGGCCCCCACTTTTGGCGACAAGGCCGGAGAAAATGAGAATAACAAGGAGTCACTGGCCAGTCAGGACAGCCCCTAAGGTGTCCTGAGCTGAAGTGACTCTAACTTTTAGAAATCCTCCATCTTGCAGATGGAGGATTCCCCAATAGGATTAGGGATGTGACCCCCTCCCCTTGGGGGGGAGGCACAAAGAGGGTGTACCCACCCTCAGGGCTAGTAGCCATTGGCTACTAACCCCCCCAGACCTAAACACGCCCTTAAATTTAGTATTTAAGGGCTTCCCTGAACCTAAGAATTTAGATTCCTGAAACTACAAGAAGAGGACTGCTGAGCTGAAAAACCCCTGCAGAGGAAGAACAGAAGACACCAACTGCTTTGGCCCCAGTCCTACCGGCCTGTCTCCTGCCTTCCAAAGAAACCTGCTCCAGCGACGCTTTCCAAGGGACCAGCGACCTCTGAATCCTCTGAGGACTGCCCTGCTTCAAGAAAGACAAACTCCTGAGGACAGCGGCACTGCTCCAAAAGAACTGCAACTTTGTTTCAAGGAGCAGATTTCAAGACCCCTGCAACTCCCCGCAAGAAGCGTGAGACTTGCAACACTGCACCCGGCGACCCCGACTCGACTGGTGGAGAACCAACACCTCAGGGAGGACCCTCCGGCGACTCAGAGACCGTGAGTAACCAAAGTTGTCCCCCCTGAGCCCCCACAGCGACGCCTGCAGAGGGAATCCCGAGGCTCCCCCTGACCGCGACTGCCTGAACTCCATTTCCCGACGGCTGGAAAAGACCCTGCACCCGCAGCCCCCAGCACCTAAAGGAACGGAACTCCTGTGCAGGAGTGACCCCCACGAGGCCCTCTCCCTTGCCCAGGTGGTGGCTACCCCGAGGAGCCCCCCCTTGCCTGCCTGCGACGCTGAAGAGATCCCTTGATCTCTCATTGAAAACCATTGTAAACCCGACGCGTGTTTGCACACTGCACCCGGCGGCCGCCGCGCTGGTGAGGGTGTACTTCCTGTACAAACTTGTGTCCCCCCCCCCCCCCCGGTGCCCTACAAAACCCCCCTGGTCTGCCCTCCGAAGATGCGGGTACTTACCTGCTGGCAGACCAGAACCGGGGCACCCCCTTCTCTCCATTGAAGCCTATGTGTTTTGGGCACCTCTTTGACCTCTGCACCTGAGCCTGTGGGTACCTGGATGCGAAGTTTTGGCATTTTGCATTTTCTTTTGTTGCAAATAGATCTATTTGTGGTGCTCCCCATTTTTGGAAGTAAGTGTTTAGTATTTGGGGTTGAATCTCCCATTCGTGGATCTGTTGGTGATCCCGAGAGAGATTGTCTGCTAACTGGTTCTGAATTCCTGGAATGAACTGCGCTATTAGGCGAATGTGGTTGTGAATCACCCAATGCCAAATTTTGTGTGCCAGGAGACAACGGTGTTGAGTGTGTTCCTCCCTGTTTGTTCAGATAATACATCGTTGTCTGTTTTGACAAGAATGTTTTGTGGATTATTATAGGTTGAAAAGCTTTCAACGCTAGAAATACTGCCCGTAATTCTAAGTGATTTATGTGAAACTGTCTCTGAGTGTCCCATTGTCCTTGGATTCTGTGTTGGTTGAGGTGTGCTCCCCACCCTATCATGGAGGCATCTGTTGTTGTTACGTATTGAGGCACTGGGTCTTGGAAAGGCCGCCCTCTGTTTAAATTTATAGTGTTCCACCATTGAAGCAAGGTGTATGTTTGGCGGTCTATCAACACTAGATCTTGAAGTTGACCCTGTGCCTGTGACCATTGTGATGCTAGGCACTGTTGTAATGGCCGCATGTGCAATCTTGCGTTTGGGACAATGGTTATGCATGAGGACATCGAGCCTAGTAGTTTCATCACTATTTTGACTTGTATCTTTTTGTTTTGGGTGCATGGCCTGTATTACATTGTGAAATGCCTGTACCCTTTGTGGACTTGGAGTGGCAATCCCTTTTGTTGCTCCTAAGTATTGTTGTATTTGACACGGCTGAAGGTGTGACTTGCTGTAGTTGAGTGAGAAACCTAGTTTGTGAAGGGTTTCTATGACATACTTTGTGTGTTGTGAGCACCGTTCCTCCGTGTTGGTTTTTATTAACCAATCGTCTAGGTACGGGAACACATGTATTTGCTGTCTTCTGATATGAGCAGCCACTACTGCCAGGCATTTTGTAAAAACTCTTGGCGCAGTTGTTATCCCAAATGGCAACACTTTGAATTGGTAATGTACCCCTTGGAATACAAACCTTAAGTACTTTCTGTGTGAAGGATGTATCGGTATATGGAAGTACGCATCCTTTAGGTCTAGTGTTGTCATGTAGTCTTGTTTAAGTAATGGGATTACGTCCTGTAGTGTCACCATGTGAAAGTGATCTGATTTGATGTAGATATTTAATGTTCTGAGATCTAATATAGGTCTTAGAGTTTTGTCTTTTTTGGGTATGAGAAAGTACAGTGAGTAAACTCCTCTTCGATGAATTGGTACCAACTCTATTGCATCTTTTTGCAACAATGCTTGAACTTCTAGTTGTAGAAGATCTGTGTGTTGTTTTGACATGTGTTTTCGGTGGGACATTTGGAGGGAATTTTTTGAAATTCTATGCAATAACCATGCTGGATAATGGCTAGGACCCACGTGTCTGTTATTTCCTCCCAGTTTTTGTAGAACTTGGTTAGTCTCCCCCTACTGGTGTTGTGTTGGGGATTTGTGACATGGAAGTCACTGTTTATTTTGTGGAGTTTTGGGACTTTGGAACTTCCCTCTACTCTTAGGGAACTGTCCCCCTCTATATTGTCCCCAAAAAGTTCCCCGCTGGTATTGGCTCTAAGTGGGCCTTGATTGTGAGGTTGTGGGTTCAGTGCTTTGTCCTCGAAACCCCCCCTCGAAACTGATTTACGAAATGTGCCTCTGCTCTGTGGGGAGTAGAGTGCGCCCATGGCTTTGGCCGTATCAGTGTCTTTTTAAAGTTTTTCGATAGCAGTGTCCACCTCCGGCCCAAACAACTTCTGTCGGTTTAATGGCATATTCAGCAAGGCTTGTTGTATTTCCTGCTTGAATCCAGATGTACGCAGCCATGCAGGTCTCCGTATTGTTACTGCTGTATTGACAGTCCTAGCAGCTGTGTCTGCTGCATCCATAGCTGACCGTATCTGATTGTTCGAGATACTCTGTCCTTCCTCCACCACTTGTTGCGCTCGTTTTTGGAACTCCTTGGGCAAATGTTCTATAAAATGTTGCATTTCATCCCAATGAGCCCTGTCCTATCTTGCCAACAATGCCTGTGAGTTGGCAATGCGCCATTGGTTGGCTGCTTGTGCCGCCACTCTTTTCCCAGCCGCGTCGAACTTACGACTCTTTGTCTGGAGGTGGTGCATCTCCAGAGGGGTGTGAGTTCGCTCTCTTGCATGCTGCACCTATTACAACTGAGTCTGGTGTTAACTGTTGTGTGATTTACACAGGGTCTGTTGGTGGCGGTTTATATTTTTTCTCCACCCTTGGAGTAATGGCCCGCCCTTTCAAAGGCTCTTTAAAAAAACTTGTTTGGAGTGTTTTAGCATTCCAGGTAGCATGGGGAGGCTCTGGTACTGGCTGTGTGTGGACGACAGTGTATTAAATAGAAAGTCGTCTTCAATTGGCTCTGCATGCAGGCTGACATTATGAAACTCCGCTGCTCTCGACACCACCTGTGTGTAGGCGGTAGAGTCCTCAGGTGGTGACGGTCTAGCTGGATAACAGTCGGGACTGTTATCTGACACTGGTGCATCATAAAGATCCCACGCGTCTGGATCATCCTGACTCATCCCTGTATGAGTGGGGGACTGCATCATTGGTGGAGTGGCTACTGGTGATGGTTGTGGTGAGCGTTGTGGAGATGATGGTGGGGTTACTTGTCTTGCCACTTTTGCCTGTGGCTGCTTGTCTTTTTCTTGGAAGGCAAGTTTCCGTTTCATTCTTATTGGAGGGAGAGTACTGATCTTCCCTGTGTCCTTTTGAATGTGGAGCCTTCTTTGTGTGTAATCTGGCTCCATTGTTTCTAGCTCCTGTCCAAATCTATGTGTTTGCGTTTGTGAGGACAGGCCTTGTTCCTCTGTGTAGGAACTTGTTTTCAGTTCCGAGGCCGGATGTTTCGGTTGGCTTTTTCAGTTCCGACGACACTTTTTTACTCTTCGGCGTAGTGATATCTCAGTGCCGAGATTGCTCTGACCCGGTGTCTCGGGTCGAGTCTGCTCTGTGCCGGTATCTCGACCGGAGTAGGATGACTTCGACACATGCATGCCCTTTTTCGGTGCCAATGCTTGGCCACCTATTTTTCGGGTTAAGCCTTGGCCTAATGGCTGTGGCGTCCCGTGGCCTTTACTGGTTTTTACGTGAGTATTGTGTATCGACGTCTTACTCAGGGTGTAGGAAGTTGGCTCTGTATGTGCTATTTCAAAGTAAGGAATAGCATGCACAGAGTCCAAGGGTTCCCCTTAGAGGTAAAATAGTGGTAAAAAGAGATAATACTAATGCTCTATTTTGTGGTAGTGTGGAAGAGCAGTAGGCTTATCCAAGGAGTAGTGTTAAGCATTTGTTGTACATACACAGACAATAAATGAGGTACACACACTCAGAGACAAATCCAGCCAATAGGTTTTGTTATAGAAAAATATCTTTTCTTAGTTTATTTTAAGAACCACAGGTTCAAATTTAACATGTAATATCTTGTTTGAAAGGTATTGCAGGTAAGTACATTAGGAACTTTGAATCATTTCATTAGCATGTATACTTGTCATAAAACACAATAAGCTATTTTAAAAGTGGACACTTAGTGCAATTTTCACAGTTCCTGGGGGAGGTAAGTTATTGTTAGTTTCAACAGGTAAGTAAGACACTTACAGGTTTGAGTTTTTGGTCCAAGGTAGCCCACCGTTGGGGGTTCAGAGCAACCCCAAAGTTATCACACCAGCAGCTCAGGGCCGGTCAGGTGCAAAGGTCAAAGAGGTGCCCAAAACACATAGGCTTCAATGGAGAGAAGGGGGTGCCCCGGTTCCAGTCTGCTTGCAGGTAAGTACCCGCGTCTTCGGAGGGCAGACCAGGGGGGTTTTGTAGGGCACCGGGGGGGACACAAGTTAGCACAGAAAGTACACCCTCAGCAGCGCGGGGGCGGCCGGGTGCAGTGTGTGAACAAGCGTCGGGTTTCCTTCGGTTTTCAATGGGAGACCAAGAGGTCTCTTCAGCGGTGCAGGCAGGCAAGGGGGGGGGCTCCTCGGGGTAGCCACCACCTAGGCAAGGGAGAGGGCCTCCTGGGGGTCACTCCTGCACAGAAGTTCCGTTTCTTTAGGCGCTGGGGGCTGCGGGTGCAGGGTCTTTTCCAGGCGTCGGGAAATGGAGTTCAGACAGTCGCGGTCAGGGGGAGCCTGGGGATTCCCTCTGCAGGCGTCGCTGTGGGGGGTCAGGGGGGACAACTTTGGTTACTCACAGTCGTAGAGTCGCCGGAGGGTCCTCCCTGAGCTGTTTGTTCTCCACCAGTCGAGTCGGGGTCGCCGGGTGCAGTGTTGCAAGTCTCACGCTTCTTGCGGGGAGTTGCAGGGGTCTTTAAATCTGCTCCTTGTAACAAAGTTGCAGTTCTTTTGGAGCAGTGCCGCTGTCCTCGGGAGTTTCTTGTCTTTTCGAAGCAGGGGCAGTCCTCAGAGGATGTCGAGGTCGCTGGTCCCTTTGGAAGGCGTCGCTGGAGCAGGATCTTTGGAAGGCAGGAGACAGGCCGGTGAGTTTCTGGAGCCAAGGCAGTTGTCGTCTTCTGGTCTTCCTCTGCAGGGGTTTTCAGCTAGGCAGTCCTTCTTCTTGTAGTTGCAGGAATCTAATTTTCTAGGGTTCAGGGTAGCCCTTAAATACTAAATTTAAGGGCGTGTTTAGGTCTGGGGGGTTAGTAGCCAATGGCTACTAGCCCTGAGGGTGGGTACACCCTCTTTGTGCCTCCTCCCAAGGGGAGGGGGGTCACAATCCTAACCCTATTGGGGGAATCCTCCATCTGCAAGATGGAGGATTTCTAAAAGTTAGAGTCACTTCAGCTCAGGACACCTTAGGGGCTGTCCTGACTGGCCAGTGACTCCTCCTTGTTGCTTTCTTTGTTCCCTCCAGCCTTGCCGCCAAAAGTGGCGGCCGTGGCCGGAGGGGGCGGGCAACTCCACTAAGCTGGAGTGCCCTGCTGGGCTGTGACAAAGGGGTGAGCCTTTGAGGCTCACCGCCAGGTGTTACAGCTCCTGCCTGGGGGAGGTGTTAGCATCTCCACCCAGTGCAGGCTTTGTTACTGGCCTCAGAGTGACAAAGGCACTCTCCCCATGGGGCCAGCAACATGTCTCTGGTGTGGCAGGCTGCTGGAACCAGTCAGCCTACACAGACAGTCGGTTAAGTTTCAGGGAGCACCTCTAAGGTGCCCTCTGTGGTGTATTTTACAATAAAATGTACACTGGCATCAGTGTGCATTTATTGTGCTGAGAAGTTTGATACCAAACTTCCCAGTTTTCAGTGTAGCCATTATGGTGCTGTGGAGTTCGTGTTTGACAGACTCCCAGACCATATACTCTTATGGCTACCCTGCACTTACAATGTCTAAGGTTTTGTTTAGACACTGTAGGGGTACCATGCTCATGCACTGGTACCCTCACCTATGGTATAGTGCACCCTGCCTTAGGGCTGTAAGGCCTGCTAGAGGGGTGTCTTACCTATACTACATAGGCAGTGAGAGGCTGGCATGGCACCCTGAGGGGAGTGCCATGTCGACTTACTCATTTTGTTCTCACTAGCACACACAGGCTTGTAAGCAGTGTGTCGGTGCTGAGTGAGGGGTCTCTAGGGTGGCATAAGACATGCTGCAGCCCTTAGCGACCTTCCTTGGCATCAGGGCCCTTGGTACTAGAAGTACCAGTTACAAGGGACTTATCTGAATGCCAGGGTGTGCCAATTGTGGATACAATGGTACATTTTAGGTGAAGGAACACTGGTGCTGGGGCCTGGTTAGCAGGGTCCCAGCACTCTTCTCAGTCAAGTCCGCATCAGTATCAGGCAAAAAGTGGGGGGTAACTGCAACAGGGAGCCATTTCTTTACAAGCTGTTCCTCAGGGATTTTGTTCCACTGTCGACGTGGGATGGGTTGTGTGAGGAGGTGGCGAGTCTCGCGTCGGAAGGTGAAGTGGACACATCTGTGGTCGGTCCAGTGTATAGCTGAGGAGTGGCTGAAGGATATGTGGTTGCTGGCGGAGAAGATGGGGTCTAGCGTGTGTCCGGCGATGTGGGTGGGGGTGTTCACCAGTTGCTTGAGGCCGAGGTTGGTGAGGTTGTCGAGCAGGGCGGTGGTGTTGGGGTGGTTCTGTTCCAGGTGGAAGTTGAGGTCACCGAGGAGGATGTAGTCCGGCGAGGCAAGGGCGTTCGGGGAGATGAAGTCAGTGATGGAGTCGCTGAAGAGGGCGCGTGGTCCAGGGGGTTGGTAGATGAGAGTTCCTCTGAGTGTGGTCCTGGGGTCGGTGTGCAGGTGTTCGGCAGCGAGGGGGGTGTCTTCGGTGGAGGTGGTGACGTTGATGGAGTCCTTGAAGACGATGGCGATTCCTCCACCTACTTGGTTGGTGCGGTCTCTCCTTGAAATCTTGTAGCCGTCAGGGATGGCTATGGCGATGTCTGGGGGCCGAGGAGGCGTTCATCCAGGTCTCAGTGATGAAGGCGACTTCCGGTGGAGTCCAGGAGGTCCCATAGTTCAACGGCGTGCTTGTGGACAGAGCGTGCGTTGATCAGGATGCATTTGAGGTGGTTGTTGGCGCGTGGGCTGGCGGGCGTGGGGTTTTCGCCGTGGAAGGTGAGTTTGCAGGTGTGACATACGAAGGGTCCGTGGGTGCGTTTTCTGGTTGGCTTGGAAGCAAGTACTGGAGCGCCCCGGGTTGAGGGCGTGGAGGATGACTGGGTCGTAGCGATGCTGCGGGGTTTGGGAGTGCTGGTGGCCAGGGGTCGTGGCGCTGGGTGCGGTCCAGGCGCGGATGGGCGCAGACGGGTTTGCCATTGGCGCGCCAGCGGCGCGACTGCGCAGCAGCCGCCATAAGAGGGTGGAGGAGGGGTCAGCTGGGGGTGGGGGGGCTGGAGTGGGGCGACGAATGGGAGCAGGGGGGGCAGGGGCGAGCAGGTGGTGGCGGTGGGAAAGCGGAGGGTGGGGGGGTCTGGTAGAGGGGGGAAAAGATAGGGGAGGGGGGGTTTAAAGGTGGCAGGGAGTTAGGAAGAAAAGATAGGAAGATAGGGGAGGGGGGTTATAGAGGTGGAGGGGAGTGAGGAAGATCAGAGGAGTCAGGAGCAGAAGAACAGGAGAGACGAGCCAAGAAGAAGGTAAAGAAAAAGAGGAGCGAGGAGCAGAAGAGAGAAGAGCCAAGGAGAAGGTAAAGAGGAAGAGGAGCGAGGAGCAGAAGAGAGAAGAGCCAAGGAGAAGGTGAAGAGGAGCGAGGAGCAGAAGAGAGAAGAGCCAAGGAGAAGGTAAAGAAGAACACAGAAGAATACAGATGAACACAGAAGAAGGACAAAGAAGAAAGCACACGCAGGTCGCGGTGCAGAAGAGGAGGAAGAAACACAGATGAAGTACAAAGAAGAATACAGATGAAGACAGAAGAAAGCACACGCAGGTCGCGGTGCAGAAGAGAGGGAAGAAACACAGATGAAATACACAGAAGGAGAGCACAGAAGAAGAACACAGATGAAGACAGAAGAAAGAACACGCAGGACGGGGTGCAGGGAAGAAAGTAGAACACAGATGAAGAATACAGATGGAGAGCGAAGAGGAAGCTCAAAGATGAAGAGGGAAGCAGGAGAAGAGGTGAGTAGCGCGGGGCAGGGTGAGGGGCTGGGCGGGGGGAGTACTTACTGTGGTTTGAGGGTTCAGGAGCCTGGGCTGGTGGAGCTGCAGCGGCAGGGGGAGCGACCTACCCTTGGGTGTGTGTTCCTCATTTATTGCCTGTGTGTGTACACAACAAATGCTTAACACTACCCTCTGATAAGCCTACTGCTCGACCACACTACCACAAAATAGAGCATTAGAATTATCTAATTTTGCCACTCTTACCTCTAAGGGGAACCCTTGGACTCTGTGCACACTATTTCTTACTTTGAAATAGTATATACAGAGCCAACTTCCTACAACCAGTTAATTAGACCTCAAGTAAAAAGCTGCAAAGACTTTTATACTTCAAACCAGCTTTGATTTATTAAAAAAAAAAAGAAAAAAAGTTGCTTTAGTCTGTGAAGTGAACTACGTGTTTTGCATCTGGGGCTTGTGATTTCCATGGAATGTTTGTCGTAGTCGCTTTGGTATGTTTAGCTAAATTCTACATTTGACCTAGAGCAAGGCAGGGCTGATACTGTTTTAAAGTCCATGTTGTTGGCGTACATCTACACTGCAATCCCCATGTGACAGGTGGAGATTTTGTGCTACTGGTGCATTTTATTTACTCTACTTTTCAAAACTGCCCATTGGGTTTATATAATTTATCACATTTAGGGCTTAGCGTACATTCACTATGAGATGTGTTTAGTCACCTCTTAGATCCCGGAGTTGAAATAGGCCTGTAATGGGGAACTGTCCTACTTGTGATTTGAGGGAGTCACTGTATTGATGAGTCCCCTGATGGAGAAATAAGTTTCTTATCGTTAATGCAAGCTCTGTTTCTAAGGAGGCTTCATTGAAACTATATCAACTATTTTTCTTCCCTGGTGTGAAAATAATCCATGCTCATTTGTATTCTCATTGGGTTCTTGGTCAGTGAAGTAACTTAAGTCAGTAATGTGATCTATACTGTGTACTGAATACTTGACTGTCCCATTGTCAAACATTTGTTCTCTTACTAACTGATGATTTCTATAGATGACAATCATGTCCTACATATTGTGCTTTTCTTCTGTTGACAGGCGAGAAGAGCGGTTCCAGTGGTTACTCAAAAGAGAGAGTAAGGCCGTTTTGTTTTGTATTGATAACATTTTCACTGTGTATCATTTTTGTTGTTAATGCAAGTTGAATTAGGATATATCAGATATTTTAACTTTTCCCAAATGTGTGTTTTCAAAAAATAAAACATGTGTTTAGACTTTTAGTGTTATAACTTTGAGAGAAATTAGAAAACCCTCTGCCTAGTATCACAGATCTTATGTTTTGTCTTTGAATCATAGTGCCTGTTCACCAACATGGAAATGCAATCCTTTTGTGGGAGAGGAACCTTTCTGCCTGTTTTGTCAGTGTGCTTCCAGTTTGCTTTTGTAAAACAATGTTTGGCTACCTTCAACACGAGATGTTTAAATACTTTTTCTACATTGCACTGTGATGCCCTTGATTACTCTTTGATATCTTATAGATCTTTCTACTAGTTAGAAACTGTTCTCTCCCTGAGTTGTGTATTTTGGCTATCTAATTTAACTGTCTTTTTTTTAATTTTTTTTAATTTTTTTATACAATTCTAATGGAATTGCAGATGCTAAGTTCACAGGATCTGTTCTCATGTGTGAACTGTTTAAGTGCCCTGCATATGTTAAGGAAATTTTGTGTGCGGTAACATTAGTGAATGGTAGTGCCTTTGGACACGTTGGTAAATGTGCCCAAGAAAGATGGTTTTTCCAAAATGCTGCATTTGCCATGTGTTGATGGGTGATGCGAACTCAGATTTCAGAGTGGCCTAGAATCTTTCGCCCTGAAACTGATCCTACCTTTTAGTTGTGAAGCAGAGGGTTTGTGGCTTCTGTAGCTTTTCATTCTGACTCCGTGTCCTTTTCAGTGTGAGCCTCACCTTGCCCCTTCTGTCTGTCACTGACCTAGCAGTGTTACATTTCTTATTGGGATTCTCTGAGGGCATTTCAAACTGTTCTGGCATGGAACTCTGAGCAGGACGCTGCCATAGTTAATCTCAACCACCTACAAAATAATAGACTTATGGCGATGAGTCATCCGGAGAAAGGTAACTGTAATGTTTGTCTTTATTTGGAAAACTGTTCTGTACAATATTGAGCGTGCTCAGATTTTGACTGCAAGGTGAATCTGGACATGGTCTCATGAGAGACCATGATAGCTAATATCAAGAGTGTGCAACACAGAAGCAGACAAGCAAACGCATGGGAACTAAACCAAATAGTGGCAAATCTTTTGAGAATGGGGCATGTCTGTCTCT
The DNA here is from genome assembly GCF_031143425.1 of Pleurodeles waltl. Taxonomy (NCBI): domain Eukaryota; kingdom Metazoa; phylum Chordata; class Amphibia; order Caudata; family Salamandridae; genus Pleurodeles; species Pleurodeles waltl. Next base: position 13,559 of record NW_027149998.1, read on the forward strand.
TAAATAGAGAACACAAAATGCCTTTGCATCCAGGAGTCTACACTCCTTGTCGCTAGGTAATGCCCTAACAATAGAATGGTTATAGAAATTTGCTTATGCTTGCCTTCGATCCTGGTGTTGCTACTGGTACTAGAGTTGCAAGCACCCATGACTATAATCCTGGTAGCACCCCAAAGGGCAAGACAAACCTGGGTCTCCAACCTGGTGGGGTTTGTCCAGGGCAAGATTCTGAGTATTTCTGCTCATCAGGACTTTCTGATGGCACAAAGGGGTCAGGTATACCACTTTCAACCACCCACCTTCTGCCTAGCTGTTTATGACCTATAGTTTATTTGCCTGGGGCTACCTCTAAGGGTTACCAGAAGGAAGTGCTACACTCCAAAGTAGATAAAGAATTTAGGGGCAGCTTGGCACAAAAAACTGCTCATGTCAAATAAGTTGCCTGTTAAATTAGTGACTTTCCTATTTCCCACTTACAGTACACCAAACAGCTGTACTGTTTCCAACAGGTGTCCTAGGATGATGTTTATAACACACTTATCAAGTAAATTTGCACTTTCTTGTCAACTAAGCCTTACTCTTACCTGTCTTGTTACAAAAAAAAATCTTCCGCAGAAAGTGTCAATCCTGGTCTCTCATGAGACTGTATGGATTGCCTTCATGGGTGTGTTAAAAATCTGTTAGGGCAGATTGAATGGATTCAACTGTCCAAATGTCCCCCGGGGTCAGTAAGTAAAACAAGTGTCAGAGGTTACTCTTAATGTGCATGTAAAGAAATGGCTCCCTGTTGCAGTTACCCCCCACTTTTTGCCTGATACTGATGCTGACTTGACTGAGAAGTGTGCTGGGACCCTGCTAACCAGGCCCCAGCACCAGTGTTCTTTCACCTAAAATGTACCATTGTCTCCACAATTGGCACAACCCTGGCACCCAGGTAAGTCCCTTGTAACTGGTACCCCTGGTACCAAGGGCCCTGATGCCAGGGAAGGTCTCTAAGGGCTGCAGCATGTCTTATGCCACACTAGGGACCCCTCACTCAGCACAGACCCACTGCTTGCCAGCTTGTGTGTGCTGGTGGGGAGAAAATGACTACGTCGACATGGCACTCCCCTCAGGGTGCCATGCCAACCTCACACTGCATATGGCATAGGTAAGTCACCCCTCTAGCAGGCCTTACAGCCCTAAGGCAGGGTGCACTATACCACAGGTGAGGGCATAGGTGCATGAGCACTATGCCCCTACAGTGTCTAAGCCAAACCTTAGACATTGTAAGTGCAGGGTAGCTATAAGAGTATACGGCCTGGGAGTCTGTCAAAAACGAACTCCACAGCTCCATAATGGCTACACTGAATACTGGGAAGTTTAGTATCAAACTTCTCAGAATAATAAACCCACACTGATGCCAGTGTTGGATTTATTAAAAAATGCACACAGAGGGCATCTTAGAGATGCCCCCTGTATTTTACCCAATTGTTCAGTGCAGGACTGACTGGTCTCTGCCAGCCTGCTGCTGAGAGACGAGTTTCTGACCCCATGCGGTGAGAGCCTTTGTGCTCTGAGGACAGAAACAAAGCCTGCTCTGGGTGGAGGTGCTTCACACACACCCCCCCCCCCCCCTGCAGGAACTGTAACACCTAGCAGTGAGCTTCAAAGGCTCAAGCTTCGTGTTACAAGGCCCCAGGGCACTCCAGCTAGTGGAGATGCCCGCCCCCTGTACCCAGCCCCCACTTTTGGCGGCAAGTCCAGGAGAGATAATGAGAAAAACAAGGAGTCGTCACTGGCCAGTCAGGACAGCCCCTAAGGTGTCCTGAGCTGAGGTGACTCTGACTCTTAGAAATCCTCCATCTTGTAGAAGGAGGATTCCCCCAATAGGAATAGGGATGTACCCCCTTCCCCTCAGGGAGGAGGCACAAAGAGGGTGTACCCACCCTCAAGGACAGTAGCCATTGGCTACTGCCCTCCCAGACCTAAACACACCCCTAAATTCAGTATTTAGGGGCTCCCCAGAACCTAGGAACTCAGATTCCTGCAACTTACCGAAGAAGAAGACTGCTGAGCTGAAAACCCCTGCAGAAGAAGGAAGAAGACACCAACTGCTTTGGCCCCAGTCCTAACGGCCTGTCTCCTGCCTTCTAAAGAACCCTGCTCCAGCGACGCTCTCTCAAGGACCAGCGACCTCTGAATCCTCAGAGGACTGCCCTGCTTGAAGAGGAACAAGAAACTCCAGAGGACAGCGGACCTGCTCCAAAAAGACTGCAACTTTGTTACAGAGGAGCAGATTTAAAGACCCCTGCAATCCCCGCAAGAAGCGTGAGACTTGCAACACTGCACCCGGCGACCCCGACTCGACTGGTGGAGAAACACCTCAGGGAGGACCCTCCGGCGACTCCGAGACTGTGAGTAACCCAAGTTGTCCCCCCTGAGCCCCCACAGCGACGCCTGCAGAGGGAATCCAGAGCCGCCACCTGGGCAAGGGAGAGGGCCTCCTGGGGGTCACTCCTGCACAGAAGTTCCGTTCCTTCACGTGCTGGGGGCTGCGGGTGCAGGGTCTTTTCCAGCCGTCGGGATTTTAGAGTCGGGCAGTCGCGGTCAGGGGGAGCCTCGGGATTCCCTCTGCAGGCGTCTCTGTGGGGGCTCAGGGGGGACAACTTTGGTTACTCAGTCTCAGGGTCGCCGGGTGCAGTGTTGCAAGTCTCACGCTTCTTGCGGGGATTTGCAGGGGTCTTTAAATCTGCTCCTCTGTAACAAAGTTGCAGTTCTTTTGGAGCAGTGCCGCTGTCCTCGGGAGTTTCTGGTCTTTCTTGAAGCAGGGCAGTCCTCTGAGGATTCAGAGGTCGCTGGTCCTTGGGAAAGCGTCGCTGGAGCAGGTTTCTTTGGGAAGGCAGGAGACAGGCCGGTAGGTCTGCGGCCAAAGCAGTTGGTGTCTTCTTTTCTTCCTCTGCAGGGGTCTTTCAGCTCAGCAGTCCTCTTCTTGTAAGTTGCAGGAATCTAAATTCTTAGGTTCAGGGGAGCCCTTAAATACTAAATTTAAGGGCGTGTTTAGGTCTGGGGGGTTAGTAGCCAATGGCTACTAGCCCTGAGGGTGGGGTACACCCTCTTTGTGCCTCCTCCCAAGGGGAGGGGGTCACATCCCTAATCCTATTGGGGAATCCTCCATCTGCAAGATGGAGGATTTCTAAAAGTTAGTCACTTCAGCTCAGGACACCTTAGGGGCTGTCCTGACTGGCCAGTGACTCCTCCTTGTTGTTCTCATTATTTCCTCCGGCCTTGCCGCCAAAAGTGGGGGCTGTGGCCGGAGGGGGCGGGCAACTCCACTAGCTGGAGTGTCCTGCGGTGCTGGAACAAAGGGGTGAGACTTTGAGGCTCACCGCCAGGTGTTACAGCTCCTGCCTGGGGGAGGTGTTAGCATCTCCACCCAGTGCAGGCTTTGTTACTGGCCTCAGAGTGACAAAGGCACTCTCCCCATGGGGCCAGCAACATGTCTCGGTTGTGGCAGGCTGCTGGAACCAGTCAGCCTACACAGATATTCGGTTAAGGTTTCAGGGGGCACCTCTAAGGTGCCCTCTGGGGTGTATTTCACAATAAAATGTACACTGGCATCAGTGTGCATTTATTGTGCTGAGAAGTTTGATACCAAATGTAAGGAAATGCCTCCTTGGCATGGTTACCCCCTGACTTTTTGCCTTTGCTGATGCTATGTTTTGAATTGAAAGTGTGCTGAGGCCTGCTAACCAGGCCCCAGCACCAGTGTTCTTTCCCTAACCTGTACTTTTGATTCCACAATTGGCACCCCCTGGCATCCAGATAAGTCCCTTGTAACTGGTACCTCTGGTACCAAGGGCCCTGATGCCAGGGAAGGTCTCTAAGGGCTGCAGCATGTATTATGCCACCCTAAGAGACCCCTCACTCAGCACAGACACACTGCTTACCAGCTTGTGTGTGCTAGTGAGAACAAAATGAGTAAGTCGACATGGCACTCCCCTCAGGGTGCCATGCCAGCCTCTCACTGCCTATGCAGTATAGGTAAGACACCCCTCTAGCAGGCCTTACAGCCCTAAGGCAGGGTGCACTATACCATAGGTGAGGGTACCAGTGCATGAGCACTGTGCCCCTACAGTGTCTAAGCAAAACCTTAGACATTGTAAGTGCAGGGTAGCCATAAGAGTATATGGTCTGGGAGTCTGTTTTACACGAACTCCACAGCACCATAATGGCTACACTGAAAACTGGGAAGTTTGGTATCAAACTTCTCAGCACAATAAATGCACACTGATGCCAGTGTACATTTTATTGTAACATACACCACAGAGGGCACCTTAGAGGTGCCCCCTGAAACTTAACCGACTATCTGTGTAGGCTGACTGGTTCCAGCAGCCTGCCACACTAGAGACATGTTGCTGGCCCCATGGGGAGAGTGCCTTTGTCACTCTGAGGCCAGTAACAAAGCCTGCACTGGGTGGAGATGCTAACACCTCCCCCAGGCAGGAGCTGTAACACCTGGCGGTGAGCCTCAAAGGCTCACCCCTTTGTCACAGCCCCGCAGGACACTCCAGCTAGTGGAGTTGCCCGCCCCCTCCGGCCCCGGCCCCCACTTTTGGCGGCAAGGCCGGAGAAAATAATGAGAATAACAAGGAGGAGTCACTGGCCAGTCAGGACAGCCCCTAAGGTGTCCTGAGCTGAGGTGACTCTAACTTTTAGAAATCCTCCATCTTGCAGATGGAGGATTCCCCCAATAGGATTAGGGATGTGACCCCCTCCCCTTGGGAGGAGGCACAAAGAGGGTGTACCCACCCTCAGGGCTAGTAGCCATTGGCTACTAACCCCCCAGACCTAAACACGCCCTTAAATTTAGTATTTAAGGGCTTCCCTGAACCTAAAGAAATTAGATTCCTGCAACTACAAGAAGGACTGCCGAGCTGACAAACCCCTGCAGAGGAAGAACAGAAGACACCAACTGCCTTGGCCCCAGACTTACCGGCCTGTCTCCTGCCTTCCAAAGAAACCTGCTCCAGCGACGCTTTCCAAGGGACCAGCGACCTCTGAATCCTATGAGGACTGCCCTGCTTCAAAAAAGACAACTCCTGAGGACAGCGGCACTGCTCCAAAAGAACTGCAACTTTGTTACAAGGAGCAGATTTAAAGACCCCTGCATTTCCCCGCAAGAAGCGTGAGACTTGCAACACTGCACCCGGCGACCCCGACTCGACTGGTGGAGAACAACCAACTCAGGGAGGACCCTCCGGCGACTCTACGACTGTGAGTAACCAAAGTTGTCCCCCCTGAGCCCCCACAGCGACTCATGCAGAGGGAATCCCCAGGCTCCCCCTGACCGCGACTGTCTGAACTCCATTTCCCGACGGCTGGAAAAGACCCTGCACCCGCAGCCCCCAGCCCCTAAAGAAACGGAACTTCTGTGCAGGAGTGACCCCCAGGAGGCCCTCTCCCTTGCCCAGGTGGTGGCTACCCCGAGGAGCCCCCCCCCCCCCTGCCGCCCGCCTGCCTGCTTGCTTCGCTGAAGAGACCCCTTGGTCTCCCATTGAAACCTGAAGGAAACCCGACGCATGTTTGCACACTGCACCCGGCCGCCCCCGCGCTGCTGAGGGTGTACTTTCTGTGCTACTGTGTGTCCCCCCCGGTGCCCTACAAAACCCCCCTGGTCTGCCCTCCGAAGACGCGGGTACTTACCTGCTGGCAGACTGGAACCGGGGCACCCCCTTCTCTCCATTATAGCCTATGTGTTTTGGGCACCTCTTTGACCTTTGCACCTGACCGGCCCTGAGCTGCTGGTGTGATAACTTTGGGTTGCCCTGAACCCCCAACGGTGGGCTACCTTGGACCAAAAACTGAAACCTGTAAGTGACTTACTTACCTGTTGAAACTAACAATAAATTACCTCCCCCAGGAACTGTGAAAATTGCATTAAGTGTCCACTTTTAAAACAGCTTATTGTGTTTTATGTGAAAAGTATACATGCTAAAGTAATGATTCAAAGTTCCTAGAGTACTTACCTGCAATACCTTTCAAAAGAGCTATTACATGTAAAATTTGAACCTGTGGTTCTTAGAAAAATATATTTTCTTAGTTTATTTTATTACAAAACCTATTGGCTGGATTTGTCTCTGAGTGTGTGTACCTCATTTATTGTCTATGTGTATGTACAACAAATGCTTAACACTACTCCTTGGATAAGCCTACTGCTCGACCACACTACCACAAAATAGAGCATTAGTATTATCTCTTTTTACCACTATTTTACCTCTAAGGGGAACCCTTGGACTCTGTGCATGCTATTCCTTACTTTGAAATAGCACATACAGAGCCAACTTCCTACACCAAACTTCCCAGTTTTCAGTGTAGCCATTATGGTGCTGTGGAGTCCGTGTTTGACAGACTCCCAGACCATATACTCTTATGGCTACCCTGCACTTACAATGTCTAAGGTTTGGCTTAGACACTGTAGGGGCACAGTACTCATGCACTGGTGCCCTCACCTATGGTATAGTGCACCCTGCCTTAGGGCTGTAAGGCCTACTAGAGGGGTGACTTATCTATACTGCATAGGCAGTGGGAGGTTGGCATGGCACCCTGAGGGGAGTGCCATGTCGACTTACTCGTTTTGTTCTCACCAGCACACACAAGCTGGTAAGCAGTGTGTCTGTGCTGAGTGAGGGGTCCCCAGGGTGGCATAAGATATGCTGCAGCCCTTAGAGACCTTCCCTGGCATCAGGGCCCTTGGTACCAGGGGTACCAGTTATAAGGGACTTACCTGGATGCCAGGGTGTGCCAATTGTGGAATCAAAAGTACAGGTTAGGGAAAGAACACTGGTGCTGGGGCCTGGTTTGCAGGCCTCAGCACACTTTCAATTCAAAACATAGCATCAGCAAAGGCAAAAAGTCAGGGGGTAACCATGCCAAGGAGGCATTTCCTTACAGATTATATATACAGAGCCAGCTTCCTACAGCAACCCATCGCCAAATAGCAGAAAGACCAACTGCTCTGGTTCTTCCACCACCTAGAAAGTAAATTCTAACAGTCAAGAACTCCCGTCTCTTGCTCATCTAAGATTACAAAACAAAAAAAAAAGCTCCCACGCCCAACACCGGGCACAACATAATTCCCAATTAATGAATATTCCAGTTTCAGAAACTTGAAATTGAGCTGAGTGAACGGTACACCCCTTTTCTGATGGATACAACTACCTGTGGATTCCTCACCTCATGAATACTCCCATGGCGCCAGCATTCGACGGAAATCTTCTTACTAGTCTCTGCACGTCGACGAGGACGTCACTGTCGCCCACGCGACGCCGTCTGACGTCATACAGGCAATAAGAGGTCCTCGACGACGTGCAGACGTCAGTTCCCTTTTTTCCGTGCATTCGAAACGGTTATCTTCGAGGGAGCAACTGTTACTCTTGCGGTTACAGTGTATCTTGCTGCGTAGTCTTTCGCTGTGGAAATAATGTCGCAGAGAAAGTCTGGATTTAAGCCTTGTCGTGAGTGTGGAGGCAAGATGTCGGTGACGGATCCTCATTCCGATTGCCTTTGGTGTTTGAGCTCCGACCGCGACGTCTCGACTTGTGATTCATGTCAGCACATGAATCCAAAGGCTCTTAAAGAACGTGAGGCGAAGCTGTTTATGGCCAAGTCAAAGGAGAAGCATCCCAAGAAGTCTTCTCCAAGACATCGGCGTCATCGAGACTCCCGGCGCCGTAGAGAATCTCGGCGTCATTCAAGGGAGGCTCGTTCCAGGTCTCCGGATCGGCGCCGAAGAACATGGGAAGTCAGCCCCACGGTTACGCCGCATCCTTCGACGCCGTTGCCTTCTCCGGCGTCTCCAACTTCACCTGGACAGGCGTCGGTGATTGAGGTATTGGAGCCTCAAGTGTTTTCTCCGGCGCAGACGCCGAGGCCGGCGTCGGGGTCGCCTCCGAGACAGGCACCCCAGTATCCGGCTTTTCCCACCCCTGGAGCCGATAGTTCCGCATTCTTGAATGCGATGTATGCCATCTTCCAACAGATGGCTCTAGGGGGTGCTCCGGCTGGGCCTTTGGCCTTTTCTTTGGGTGATCCTGCGCCTCTTCGGCCGGCACCCTTTATGCCCTTTCTCCCGTTTGGGAACGTGGGCTCGGCGCCAGTGTCGGCGCCGGTGGCCGCTCCGGTGGCTTCGGAAGGATTGGCCCCAGGGATTTCCATCCCGTCGACGTCGAGATTTCGGCCTGTGACTCCGGTGGGCCCATCCGTTTCAACTGCTCTTCAGTCGGCGCCGAAGTTACCTGTGGCGCCGGATGCGGCGTCGGTGGCTTCGGAAGATCGGCGCCGATCTCCGACTTCGGCGGAGGCATTGTCGACTCCGCGGATTGAGCAACGACTGCATTCAAGGAGACGTGCTCTCCGGGTACTAGAAGAGCAGGAGTACCAACGAGCCCTAGAGGAAGGAGAGCTAGAGGACTCGGGTGATGGGCTGCGTGGACTGGAGTCGGCCAGTGGGCTGGACACTTCCCCCTGAGTGGGACCTTTCGTCCCCGGGGGAATATACTGAGGAGGCTGCTTCCTTTCATGCAGTGGTACGGAAGGCAGCTAGTTTTTTGGACCTGCCTTTGCCGGTAGTGGAGGCGAAACAAAACCTTTTGACAGAGGTGTTACATCCGGCCTCAGCCGCGGCGGAGCCTCTGTTACCTTTTAATGACGCTCTGCTGGATCCGGTTTTAGAGGTGTGGAAGAGGCCGGCATCTTCCCCAGCAGTTCACAGAGCCGCGGCCAGGAGGTATCGGGCGGCTCCCACTGACCCTGGTTTTCTGTCCAGGCACCCTACGCCGGAGAGCTTGGTGGTGCAGGCCTCCTGTTCGTCCAAGTCAGCGCCTGGTTCTTTTCCGACGGTGCCTGGGGACAGAGATTCAAAGAAGCTAGAGGCGCAGTCGAAGAAGATTTTTTTCGTCCTGCAGTCTGGCGTTAAAAGCCACCAATGCAACCTGTATACTGGGGAGGTATATTCATGCTCTGATGGATGACATCTCCTCTTCGTTTACAGAGCTTCCCCAGGGTCTTTTGGATCTTGTCTCAAATGCCCAGGCTGCTGCGACCCAAATTATCCAGACGGGACTGGATACCACCGACTCGGTAGCCAGAGCAATGGGCACAACTGTGGTGGCAAGGAGACAGGCCTGGCTCCGTAACTCGGGCTTTTCGGCTGATGTACAGTCCACATTGTTGGATCTCCCGTTTGATGGGGACAAACTGTTTGGGGCTAAGGCTGATTCGGCCTTGGAACGTTTTAAGGAAAGCAGGGCCACGGCTAAGTCGTTAGGGCTCCAAGCTCCTTCTTCCACGGCCTCTTCCAGATTCTTCAGGAGGTTTCGTGGATTTGGGCGTGGCTCTTCCTCCTCTTCCTTTCGGGGAAGATATCAGCAACCTGCCTCTTCCCATCCCTATAGATCTTTCAGGGGGAGAGGTAGGGTCCGCACCAGAGGAGCCTCTCAGCAGCACTCTGCCTCTTCCTCATCCTCTGGCGGGGTGCAGCAGGGGAAGCAGCCTTAGGCTTCCACCATTTCCAACTCACGCCTCTCCTGTAGCGGGAAGATTACAGCATTTTCTCACCAAATGGGAGACTGTTACGTCGGACAATTGGGTTCTCAGTGTTGTGGGAAAAGGCTACACCCTTCCTTTTCGGGAGTTTCCGCCCCTCATCCCGCCCCGCCCTTCGTATTGTTCACAAGAACACCTCCTGTTGCTAGAACAGGAGGTAGAAGTCCTCCTTTTAAAGGGCGCGGTGGAGTTGGTCCCGGAGCAGGAAAGGGGTCAAGGAGTTTACTCAAGGTATTTCCTGATTCCCAAGAAGGATGGTCGTTTGAGACCAATTCTGGACCTGAGGATCTTGAATTGGTTCCTCAAGCAGGAAAAGTTCAAGATGCTGACCCTAGCACAGGTGCTTTTGGCGTTGAACATGGAAGACTGGATGGTGTCTGTCGACTTGCAGGATGCTTACTTTCATATCCCGATACTCAAGTCACACAGGAAGTATCTCCGGTTTGTGGTGGGATCGCAACATTATCAGTTTGCGGTCCTTCCGTTTGGTCTTACTTCAGCACCTCGAGTCTTCACGAAGGTGATGTCGGTGGTTGCGGCAGAGCTCAGAAGGAAGGGGATAGCAGTATTCCCTTACTTGGACGACTGGTTGATCAAAGCCAAGTCCCCGGAGCTTGTGTTGCGTCATCTGCAGTCAACAACCCAGTTGTTGTTCGACCTGGGTTTTTCGGTGAACGAGCCCAAATCTCACCTAGAGCCCTCTCAGCGCCTCCTGTTCATAGGGGCAGTACTGGATACAACATTGGGTCGGGCCTTTCCTCCGCCTCAGCGGATTCAAGATATTCAGGATTTGGTTCCAATGTTTCAAAATGGAGCGGTAGTTCCAGTCCTCAAGGTCCTTCGTCTGCTCGGTCTTTTTGCCTCCTGCATTCTGTTGGTCACGCATGCTCGCTGGCACATGAGGGCTCTTCAGTGGTGCCTCCGAAGGCAGTGGTCTCAACACAGAGGGGATCTAGAGGGTACTGTCAAGATCTCCAGAGATGCTGCTGTGGATTTGAAGTGGTGGATTGTAAGCAACAATCTTTCGCAAGGAAATCCGTTCCAGCAGTCACCACCAGTGGCCACAGTCATAACGGATGCTTCCACTCTAGGGTGGGGAGCTCATCTGGGGGATCTGGAGATCAAAGGTCTTTGGTCTCCAGAGGAACAGATTTTTCACATCAATCTGTTAGAATTACGGGCTGTACGTCTGGCTCTCAAGGCCTTCCTCCCTTCCCTTCGTGGTCAGTCGGTACAGGTCCTAACGGACAATACTACCACGATGTGGTACATAAACAAGCAGGGAGGAGTGGGGTCGTACCTTCTCTGCAGAGAAGCTCTTCGACTATGGTCCTGGGCAAAGGACCATCGGATTTGCTTGATAGCAAACCATCTGGCCGGAGTTTTGAACGTGCGTGCGGACAGTCTCAGTCGCCACTTCTCGGCAGACCACGAGTGGCGTCTCCATCCAGATCAAGTCCGTTTGATCTTCCAGAGGTGGGGGTTTCCTCGGGTAGATCTGTTCGCCACTCGAGAGAACGCGCATTGTCCGTTGTTCTGCAGCCTTCAGTATCCGATGCAGGAAGCGTTGGGGGACGCGTTTCAAATGACCTGGTGCGGCCAGTTGCTTTACGCGTTTCCTCCCATACGCTTGATTCCTCGAGTATTGAGGAAGATTCGCCAAGACCGGGCTCTAGTAATCTTAATAGCTCCGGATTGGCCAAGGAGGGTGTGGTACTCCGACCTTCTCCAACTCTCAATGTGCCCGCCGCTCCGTCTCCCTTTCAGGGCAGACCTCCTCTCGCAGTCGCAGGGGCAGGTTCTACACCCCAACCTCCAGAGTCTGCACCTACATGCCTGGAGATTGAACGGGGCAACCTGAGTTCCTTCTCTCTCCCGCCTGAGGTAGTGGATGTTATATTAGCGGCCAGGCGACACTCCACTAAATCTATCTACGCTAATAGGTGGTCTAAATTTGTTGCGTGGTGTGGAGAGAGGCAGATTGATCCTTTGCATGCTCATCTATCGGACGTTTTGTCTTTTGCTCTATCTCTGGCGCAGAAAGGTTGTGCAGTGGCTACCATTAAAGGTTATTTATCGGCCTTGTCAGCCTTCTTATGTCTTCCAGACCAACCATCTTTATTTAAATCCCCTATTGTTATCAGATTCTTGAAAGGTCTTCTAAATCAATATCCTCCAAAGCCATTAGTTATGCCGCAATGGGATTTGTCCTTAGTCCTGACTTTCCTTATGGGGTCCCCTTTTGAACCTATGCATTCTTGCCCCTTGAGGTATTTGGTTTTAAAAACAGTCTTCCTGATAGCTATAACATCAGCAAGGAGAGTGAGTGAGTTGCAGGCCTTATCAGTAAAACCCCCTTATACAACTTTTTATGGGGATAAGGTGGTGTTGAGGACCAAGGCTGCTTTCCTCCCGAAGGTTGTTTCACCCTTCCATTTGGCTCAGGCAATTACTTTGTCCACGTTCTATCCTCCGCCTCATCCTTCCAAAGAGGAAGAAAGACTGCACCGTCTGGACCCAAAGAGAGCGTTGAGCTTCTTTATCGATAGAACAAAGGATTTCAGGCTGGAAGATCAGCTGTTTATTGGATACGTGGGCAAGAGGAGAGGAAAGGCAGTCCACAAGAGAACACTATCCAGGTGGGTTGTTCTTTGCATTAAAATATGTTACTCTTTGGCAAAGAAGGATCCTCCTGAGGGCATTAGAGCTCATTCCACCAGAGCTAAGTCGGCCACTTCGGCCTTGGCCAGAGGTGTTCCTGTGGTCGACATCTGCAAGGCCGCAACTTGGTCGTCCCTTCACACTTTTGCAAAACATTACTGTTTGGATTCTGAGGTTAGAAGGGACGGCCATTTTGCACGGTCAGTGCTGCAGGATTTCTTGGTTTGACCATTTAGGCACCTACCGCCGGGCGTGGTACTGCTTTGGGACTCTATTCATGAGGTGAGGAATCCACAGGTAGTTGTATCCATCAGAAGAACGAGTTACTTACCTTCGGTAACGACTTTTCTGGTGGATACATTAGCTACCTGTGGATTCCTCACGGTCCCACCCGCCTCCCCGTTGCCTTTCTGGTCTTACCAAGTAATCCTTGAGTGCGCTCCTCTTGGTCTTTGAGGGTGCAATAGATGTATATATAATATATTTATATATATATATATGTATATATCTTTGTGTATATACTTGGTGTGTGTATATATTTTAAAAGAGAGTTTTATATATATATATATATATATATATATATATAATATATATATATATATATATATATATATATACATAAAAAGATTTACAGTTATTCATACAATGTGGTGTATTTTTACAATATAATGGATGTTGCCTTGCTCTTTCATTGCATTGCCTGGTTGTTCTCATGCACGTAAAAAATGATTGGTACTGACGTCCGCACGTCGTCGAGGACCTCTTATTGCCTGTATGACGCCAGACGGCGTCGCGTGGGCGACAGTGACGTCCTCGTCGACGTGCAGAGACTAGTAAGAAGATTTCCGTCGAATGCTGGCGCCATGGGAGTATTCATGAGGTGAGGAATCCACAGGTAGCTAATGTATCCACCAGAAAAGTCGTTACCGAAGGTAAGTAACTCGTTCTTCTGCCATTGTTCTTCATTCTTACTAATGCCCAGGTGTTTCCTACCTTAAGGAGCATCTTCAATTAAATATTTATTCCATTGACCTGTTATTCTGACATTTATCCTGTTTGTGAATTGTGCTAATACATTCACTTCTTAAAATCATGACTGCAGACCCCATGAAATAACAAACCTTAGTGATGTTTCAGGCAGGAAAGTTAATCACTGATCCTGGCTCTTTAGGTGTGGTCACTGTAAATTGAAAACTGCTACTTCATTAATTCAGAAGGGTGCTTTCTCCCTTCTCGTGAAACATCTGTTTTTTTTGGTTTGGCAATTAATAAAATTTATTTTGATACCTCCCTACTATTGACTTCATGCATAATTGAAATTTTTTAACAAAAGAAAAAATAGGTTGGTAGATCTGTTGCTAAAATTTTTCATATAGGAAGCAGGAATGTTTTTGTATGGTTTCTTGCTCATTGAATAGGACTAGTCCATGCATACTATTTTAATGTCGTCTTTTGACAAAGGACTAAGGTGATAACCAGTACGAATTCCTGAGTCAAACATGACCTTATTGACTTGGCTAACCCTAGAGAATAACATCTGAATGCCCCCATATCTAATCAAAAAAAATTAGAGCGCGCTACTCACCCATGAGGATCTCAAGGCGCTCGGGGGTGGGGTTAAGGGGGGGGGGGGGGGCAAGGAGGGTCACTGTTCGAATAACCATGTCTCGAGGTTCTTTCTGAAGAGCAGGAGGTCTTTGGTTTTGCAAAGGTTGGTGGGGAGGGAGTACCAGGTTTTGGGGGCGAGGTAGGAGAAGGACCTGCCTCCTGTGGTGGTGTGTTGGATGTGGGGAGTACTGTGGCTAAGGTGAGGTCAGCTGATCAGAGTTTGTGGGTGGGAGTGTGGAAGTTCACTTTTGTTGAGGTAGGTTGGGCCGGTGTTGTGGAGGGATTTGTGTGCGTTGATGAGGATCTTGAATGTGATTCTCTTGTCTATGGGGAGCCAGTGAAGGGATTTGAGGTGTGGTGAGATTCGTTCGTGGCGGGGGAGGCCAAGGTCGAGGCGTGCGACTGTGTTCTGGAGTTTGCGTTTGAGTGCGGTGCCGGTGTAGAGGGCGTTACCGTAGTCTAGTCTGCTGCTGAGTGCATGGGTGACTGTCTTCCTGATCTCTGGGGGGAATCGATTTGAAGGATTTTATAAAAAAAAAAAAAAAAAAAAAAAAAAAGAGTGCAGCGTGTGAGGAAGCAGGAGGAGGTTAGAGTATTGATTTGCTGTGACATGGAGACGGAGGGGTCCAGGATAATGCTGAGGTTGCGTGCGTGGTTTACAGGGGTGGGTGCGGGGCTTAGGGCGGTGGGCCACCAGGAGTTGTCCCATGTGGTTTTGTTTAGAAGGGGCTGAAAATGATGATCTCGGTTTTGTTGGAGTTAAGCTTGAGGTGGTTGGTTGTCCTCCAGTTGGCGGTGTCAAGGAGAGCAACGTGTAGATTGGTTTTGGCAGTGGTGGGGTTGCGGGTGAGGGAGAGGATGAGTTGGGTGTCATCTGTGTAGGAGAGGATAGTGATTCCGTGTCATCTGAGGATGTTGGCTAGGGGGGGGAATCATGTAAATGTTGAGTGTGGGGCTGAGGGAGGACCCTTAGGGGACTCTGCAGATGATCTTTGTAGCGGTGGAGTGGAAAGGTGGAAGGCAGACTCTCTGGGTCTGGTTGGTGAGGAAGGAGGTGAGCCAGTCAAAGGCTTTGTGGCGAATTCCTATGTTGTGGAGGTGTGTGCGGAGTGTGTGGTGGCAGTGTCAAAGGCTGTGGAGAGGTCTAGGAGGATGAGTGCGACGGTCTCGCCTTTGTCGACTTTGGTCCTGATGTCGTTGGTGCATGTGATGAGGGCAGTTTCCGTGCTGTGGTTCTTGCGGATCCCAGATTGTGAGGGTTCCGCAAGGTTTGCAAACTCCTGCAAAATGCCTCATACTTTGTGAACAAACTTTATAGTTTGTGACATGTATTCTTTTTTTCCCCCCTCTAGAACTGTTAGAAATTTACCAAGTAAGAAACCAGCTACTGTCAACAAGCCACCTTCTGGTAAGAGTTATAGTTGTCAAAGCGTGGTCATTTGTATTTGTACATCATATTCAAAATTTCAATCCAAAATGTGATTTCAGCCTTTGGATAACTATTAGTACCATGTGTTGCTGTAGATTCACATGCCCTGCAAACTCATTCCATCTTGTGTTGGACATTTGCAGTTTGTTTTTCTTCTAAGAAGTTTTGGGTCACGCTACTTGTGACCTCCTTAATGATGTACTAGGATAAAAACTCAACCTGAGATTTTTTTTTCTATCGGATTCTGACGCTTTGATGGTTACTTCCTTGTACTCATCACAAAAATGTGGCACCAGTATTTGCCTGAGATGCACCAATATCGGACTAGAATACTTTCCAGAGGTGCACATAAAAAAGGGGAAAGTAACTGGAAGGGGGCAGAGTTCTGTCCAATGCCAACATTAGATGTGGCAGGCACTGCTTCAAGAGGTATAAATACCATCTTTCTCCGGGGACCTTCTCGACTCTGAATCATTGGTTTTGCAAGGTAAATCTTGTGCGTTTACATGCCATTGAGAGGAACCAAAAGCCATGAAAAAACTTGACCAAGTAACTCGGAGGATGTATAATTTTAGTGGAAGGTCAGGGGGGAGAGAGTCTTAAGGTGAGATAGAAAATCCCCCCTCTAGGGTTTGCATGACATTCCACTTCATATTCATACTGAAGGACAATGAGTCTGTAATCCTTGCTTTCCTAAGTGCTGTAAGTGAGAAGTATGTAGAGTTTTTACCTAGGAATGTAAACTGAGGGAGAAGCAGAGGTGGGCACACTATGCAGTGAGGCAGTTGCAGACTAAATGCCCCTATCTCAGGGACATTGGACTGTAAAGTGACTGAAGTTGCGCAAAGGGAATGGTCTGACGACAGTGTCTCCTACTTAGAAGGAGGCTTTGCAGAGAAAGACATAGGGAGACGAGACGTTTAAAACCAAAAAAATTGCAGTGAGACGTGATCACTGCCAATACAAAATAATTTTGTTGGGCCTTATATCTCTTGAGAACTTTTCCAAAGTTTATGGCAGTTTGTTGCATCCCACCTCAAGGAAACAAAATCTTGACCTACCCATGTCTAGACCACCAGCTGTACCCATGTCTAGACCACCAGCTGATCAAGACCTCAGTAATGCAATGGGCTTATCAGCATTTAAAACAGCAGGGACTGTACTGAAATTGTTTTTATTTCTATTAACTGACCTCTAATCCCAGGCATTGAGTGGATACTATCTTATGAGGCATTCCAATACCTTAAAGGCAAAAGAGTGCTTTGGAGAAGAGATTTCTCTGTCTGAAGTCACCATTTTCTGAAAATGAGCCATATGACAGGATTTGATACTGAAATGCATTTTCTTGGTAACTAAATGCTTGTCTACACATGAGGTCAGAAGTCTAGTGATGCCTGATCTCGGGAACATGGGAGGATGGACTCATTCTTTCCCTATGCATTCCACAGAATCTACTTGTGAACTTCTATCAGGATATCCGGTTTTGCAGCATGAATCTCCTCTAGATTTGCATGCTGTGCATGTAGAAAAGTACCCTCTTTTTGCCATGGTTACCCCCACTCTTTGCCTGCTGTCAGTGTGTGTTGACTGTTCACTTGGGATCCTGCTAACCAGGATCCCAGTGACTGTCCTCACGCCCTCTAAATGTGGTTGCTTAGGAGATAGTACACCCCACAATTGGCATACTGTTGCCCCCGTATAAGTCCCTAGTATGTGGTACCAAGTGCTGGGAAGCCATTTTACCTGTGTAACTACCTGTGTCCAACTGAATAATGGTAACTCCAAACCTGGGCATGTTTGGTATCACTCACTCCACGGCTTCATTGCTGACTGTCTTCATCCTACCGTTGACCAATTCCTGCAACTGCATTTGGGTGGTGTAAGGAAATGCCTCCTTGGCATGGTTGCCCCCTGACTTTTTGCCTTTGCCGATGCTATGTTTACAATTGAAAGTGTGCTGAGGCCTGCTAACCGGGCCCCAGCACCAGTGTTCTTTCCCTAACCTGTACTTTTGTATCCACAATTGGCAGACCCTGGCATCCAGATAAGTCCCTTGTAACTGGTACTTCTAGTACCAAGGGCCCTGATGCCAAGGAAGGTCTCTAAGGGCTGCAGCATGTCTTATGCCACCCTGGAGACCTCTCACTCAGCACAGACACACTGCTTGCCAGCTTGTGTGTGCTAGTGAGGACAAAACGAGTAAGTCGACATGGCACTCCCCTCAGGGTGCCATGCCAGCCTCTCACTGCCTATGCAGTATAGGTAAGACACCCCTCTAGCAGGCCTTACAGCCCTAAGGCAGGGTGCACTATACCATAGGTGAGGGTACCAGTGCATGAGCATGGTACCCCTACAGTGTCTAAGCAAAACCTTAGACATTGTAAGTGCAGGGTAGCCATAAGAGTATATGGTCTGGGAGTCTGTTTTACACGAACTCCACAGCACCATAATGGCTACACTGAAAACTGGGAAGTTTGGTATCAAACTTCTCAGCACAATAAATGCACACTGATGCCAGTGTACATTGTATTGCAAAATACACCCCAGAGGGCACCTTAGAGGTGCCCCCTGAAACTTAACCGACTATCTGTGTAGGCTGACTAGTTCCAGCAGCCTGCCACACTAGAGACATGTTGCTGGCCCCATGGGGAGAGTGCCTTTGTCACTCTGAGGCCAGTAACAAAGCCTGCACTGGGTGGAGATGCTAACACCTCCCCCAGGCAGGAGCTGTAACACCTGGCGGTGAGCCTCAAAGGCTCACCCCTTTGTCACAGCACCGCAGGACACTCCAGCTAGTGGAGTTGCCCGCCCCCTCCGGCCCCGGCCCCCACCTTTGGCGGCAAGGCTGGAGGGAACAAAGAAAGCAACAAGGAGGAGTCACTGGCCAGTCAGGACAGCCCCTAAGGTGTCCTGAGCTGAGGTGACTCTAACTTTTAGAAATCCTCCATCTTGCAGATGGAGGATTCCCCCAATAGGGTTAGGATTGTGACCCCCTCCCCTTGGGAGGAGGCACAAAGAGGGTGTACCCACCCTCAGGGCTAGTAGCCATTGGCTACTAACCCCCCAGACCTAAACACGCCCTTAAATTTAGTATTTAAGGGCTTCCCTGAACCCTAGAAAATTAGATTCCTGCAACAACAAGAAGGACTGCCCAGCTGAAAACCCCTGCAGAGGAAGACCAAAAGACAACAACTGCCTTGGCTCCAGAAACTCACCGGCCTGTCTCCTGCCTTCCAAAGAACTCTGCTCCAGCGACGCCTTCCAAAGGGACCAGCGACCTCTGAATCCTCTGAGGACTGCCCTGCTTCGACGACGAAAAGAAACTCCCGAGGACAGCGGACCTGCTCCAAAAAGACTGCAACTTTGTTTCAAGAAGCAGCTTTAAAGAACCCTGCAACTCCCCGCAAGAAGCGTGAGACTTGCAACACTGCACCCGGCGACCCCGACTCGGCTGGTGGAGAACCAACACCTCAGGGAGGACCCCCGGACTACTCTACGACTGTGAGTACCAAAACCTGTCCCCCCTGAGCCCCCACAGCGCCGCCTGCAGAGGGAATCCCGAGGCTTCCCCTGACCGCGACTCTCTGAAACCTAAGTCCCGACGCCTGGAAAAGACCCTGCACCCGCAGCCCCCAGGACCTGAAGGACCGGACTTTCACTGCAGAAGTGACCCCCAGGAGTCCCTCTCCCTTGCCCAAGTGGAGGTTTCCCCGAGGAAGCCCCCCCTTGCCTGCCTGCAGCGCTGAAGAGATCCCTTGATCTCTCATTGACTTACATTGCGAACCCGACGCTTGTTCTAACACTGCACCCGGCCGCCCCCGCGCCGCTGAGGGTGAAATTTCTGTGTGGGCTTGTGTCCCCCCCCCGGTGCCCTACAAAAACCCCCTGTTCTGCCCTCCGAAGACGCGGGTACTTACCTGCTGGCAGACTGGAACCGGGGCACCCCCTTCTCTCCATTGAAGCCTATGCGTTTTGGGCACCACTTTGAACTCTGCACCTGACCGGCCCTGAGCTGCTGGTGTGGTAACTTTGGGGTTGCTCTGAACCCCCAACGGTGGGCTACCTTGGACCAAGAACTGAACCCTGTAAGTGTCTTACTTACCTGGTAAAACTAACAAAAACTTACCTCCCCCAGGAACTGTGAAAATTGCACTGTGTCCACTTTTAAAATAGCTATTTGTGAATAACTGGAAAAGTATACATGCAATTGAAATGATTCAAAGTTCCTAATGTACTTACCTGCAATACCTTTCAAACAAGATATTACATGTTAAATTTGAACCTGTGGTTCTTAAAATAAACTAAGAAAAGAGATTTTTCTATACAAAACCTATTGGCTGGATTTGTCTGAGTGTGTGTACCTCATTTATTGTCTATGTGTATGTACAACAAATGCTTAACACTACTCCTTGGATAAGCCTACTGCTCGACCACACTACCACAAAATAGAGCATTAGTATTATCTCTTTTTACCACTATTTTACCTCTAAGGGGAACCCTTGGACTCTGTGCATGCTATTCCTTACTTTGAAATAGCACATACAGAGCCAACTTCCTACAGGTGGGTAGTGACTCCTGTCCCCACTGGACATGTCTGCGACTTCTGGACTTGGTACCCTTCTTTTTCAGGTCTTACTCTTCAGCAATCCACAGCTGGTTTCTTGCAGTCTTGTCTGGGTGTTGCATTATCCTCATTTTCCTTCCGTTTAGTGGTTTGGGGGAAAATCCAGTAACTTTCTCCTTTCTCCCTGGTGGGCCTTTTTTTTTTTTTTTTTTTTTTTTTTTTTAGTATATGGTTTGGGCTACCCCTAGGGACACTATTGTCTATTTGCTATTGCACTGTTTTCTACTGATGTTTATGGCTGTATGAAAGTGCCACTGTTGACATGGTTAGCCCCACTCCCACACTTCTTGCCTTATGTTGATGCCAACTTTGAAAGTGTGCTAACCAGGCCCCAGCACCAGTGTTCTTTCCCGAAATCTGTACCTTCGTTTTCACAATTGGCACAGTTAATTTCCTTGTAAAAGGTACTCATGGTACCAAGGTCCCTGTGGCCAGGGAAGGTCCCTAAGGGCTGCAGCATGTATTATGCCACCTTTGGGGACCCTTCACTCAGTACATGCACACTGCTTGGGAGCTTGTGTGTGCTAGAGGGAAGACAAAGTCGACATGGCACTCCCCTCAGGGTGCCATGCCCACAAACCACTGCCGGTGGCATGGGTAAGTCTCCACTCTAGCAGGCCTTACAGCCCTAAGGCAAGGTGCACTATAACACAGGTGAGGGCATAGCTGCATGGATAATTTGCCCCTACGGTGTCTAAGCCTATTCTTAGACATTGTAAGTACAGTGTCACCATATTGAGTATATGGTCTTGGAGTTTCTTACAAACTCCACAGCTCCATAATGACTTCAGTGAATAGCACGGTTAACCCACACTGATGCCAGTGTGAGATTTATTGAAAAAAGCACCCAGAGGGCATCTTAAAGATGCCCCCTGTATGTTAGCCAAACTGCTTGTGCAGGACTGACCGGTCTGCCAGCCTGCCACTTCCAGCCGAGTGTCTAAGCACATGGGATGAGTGCCTTTGTGCACTTTGTGGCCAGAAACGGCCTGTCTTGGGTGGAGGTGCTTCATGCCTCCCCCTGCAGGAACTGTAACACCTGGTGGTGAACCTAAAAGGCTCAAGCCTCGTGTTAGTTCCCCAGGGCACTCCAGCTAGTGTAGTTGCACTCTGGCCCCCCAAAGCCACACTTTTGTCAGCAAGTCCAGTGGGAAAATTAGGAAAAACAGGGAGGGGTGATGTAGGAAGTTGGCTCTGTATGCACTATTTCAAAGTAAGGAATAGTATGCACAGAGTCCAAGGGTTCCCCTTAGAGGTAAGATAGTGGCAAAAAGAGATAATACTAATGCTCTATTTTGTGGTAGTGTGGTCGAGCAGTAGGCTTATCAAAGGAGTAGTGTTAAGCATTTGTTGTACATACACACAGGCAATAAAAGAGGAACACTCACTCAGAGACAAATCCAGCCAATAGGTTTTGTTATAGAAAAATATATTTTCTTAGTTTATTTTAAGAACCACAGGTTCAAATTCTACGTGTAATATCTCATTTGAAAGGTATTGCAGGTAAGTACTTTAGGAACTTTGAATAATTACAGTAGCATATATACTTTTCACATAAAACACAAATAGCTGTTTTAAAAGTGGACACTTAGTGCAATTTTCACAGTTCCTGGGGGAGGTAAGTTATTGTTAGTTTTAGCAGGTAAGTAAATCACTTACAAGTCTCAGGTTTGGGTCCAAGGTAGCCCACCGTTGGGGGTTCAGAGCAACCCCAAAGTTACCACACCAGCAGCTCAGGGCCGGTCAGGTGCAGAGGTCAAAGAGGTGCCCAAAACAAAGGCTTCAATGGAGAGAAGGGGGTGCCCCGGTTCCGGTCTGCCAGCAGGTAAGTACCCGCGTCTTCGGAGGGCAGACCAGGGGGGTTTTGTAGGGCACCGGGGGGGACACAAGTCAGCACAAAAAGTACACCCTCAGCAGCGCGGGGGCGGCCGGGTGCAGTGTGCAAACACGCCTCGGGTTTTCAATGGTTTTCAATGAGAGACCAAGGGATCTCTTCAGCGGTGCAGGCAGGCAAGGGGGGGCTCCTCAGGGTAGCCACCACCTGGGCAAGGGAGAGGGCCTCCTGGGGGTCACTCCTGCACAGAAGTTCCGTTCCTTCAGGTGCTGGGGGCTGCGGGTGCAGGGTCTTTTCCAGCCGTCGGGATTTCAGAGTCAGGCAGTCACGGTCAGGGGGATCCTCGGGATTCCCTCTGCAGGCATCGCTGTGGGGGCTCAGGGGGGACAACTTTGGTTACTCACGGTCTTGGAGTCGCCGGAGGGTCCTCCCTGAGGTGTTGGTTCTCCACCAGTCGAGTCGGGGTCGCCGGGTGCAGTGTTGCAAGTCTCACGCTTCTTGCGGGGATTTGCAGGGGTCTTTAAATCTGCTCCTCTGTAACAAAGTTGCAGTTCTTTTGCAACAGTGCCGCTGTCCTCGGGAGTTTCTTGTCTTTCTTGAAGCAGGGCAGTCCTCAGAGGATTCAGAGGTCGCTGGTCCTTTGGAAAGCGTCGCTGGAGCAGGTGTCTTTGGAAGGCAGGAGACAGGCCGGTAAGTCTGGGGCCAAAGCAGTTGGTGTCTTCTGTTCTTCCTCTGCAGGGGTTTTTCAGCTCAGCAGTCTTCTTCTTGTAGTTTCAGGAATCTAAATTCTTAGGTTCAGCGGTGCCCTTAAATACTAAATTTAAGGGCGTGTTTAGGTCTGGGGGGTTAGTAGCCAATGGCTACTAGCCCTGAGGGTGGGTACACCCTCTTTGGGCCTCCTCCCAAGGGGAGGGGGTCACATTCCTATCCCTATTGGGGGAATCCTCCATCTGCAAGATGGAGGATTTCTAAAAGTCAGTCACCTCAGCTCAGGACACCTTAGGGGCTGTCCTGACTGGCCAGTGACGACTCCTTGTTTTTCTCATTATCTTCTCCTGGACTTGCCGCCAAAAGTGGGGGTTGTGTCCAGGAGGCGGGCATCTCCTCTAGCTGGAGTGCCCTGGGGCATTGTAACACAAAGCTTGAGCCTTTGAAGCTCACTGCTAGGTGTTACAGTTCCTGCAGGGGGGAGGTGTGAAGCACCTCCACCCAGAGCAGGCTTTGTTTCTGTCCTCAGAGAGCACAAAGGCTCTCACCGCATGGGGTCAGAAACTCGTCTCAGCAGCAGGCTGGCACAGACCAGTCAGTCCTGCACTGAACAATTGGGTAAAATACAGGGGTTATCTCTAAGATGCCCTCTGTGTGCATTTTTTAATAAATCCAACACTGGCATCAGTGTGGGTTTATTATTCTGAGAAGTTTGATACTAAACTTCCCTGTATTCATTGAAGCCATTATGGAGCTGTGGAGTTCGTTTTTGACACTCCCAGCCCATATACTCTTATAGCTACCCTGCACTTACAATGTCTAAGGTTTTGCTTAGACACTGTAGGGGCATAGTGCTCATGCGCATATGCCCTCACCTGTGGTATAGTGCACCCTGTCTTAGGGCTGTAAGGCCTACTAGAGGGGTGACTTACCTATGCCACAGGCAGTGGGAGGTTGGCATGGCACCCTGAGGGGAGTGCCATGTCGACTTAGTCTTTTTCTCCCCACCAGCACACACAAGCTGGCAAGCAGTGTGTCTGTGCTGAGTGAGGGCTCCCTAGGGTGGCATAAGACATGCTGCAGCCCTTCGAGACCTTCCCTGGTATCAGCGCCCTTGGTACCAGTGGTACCAGTTACAAGGGACTTACCTAGGTGCCAGGGTTGTGCCAATTATGGAAACAATGGTACATTTTAGGTGAAAGAACACTGGTGATGGGGCCTGGTTAGCAGGGTCCCAGCACACTTCTCAGTCAAGTCAGCATCAGTATCAGGCAAAAAGTGGGGGGTAACTGCAACAGGGAGCCATTTCTTTACAGGTGACCACCCTCCCTGCAGAATCCTCCATCTTGATGTGGAGGACATAGACCAAAAGGGTTAGGAATGTTGCGCACCTCCCCCTCCCCCCTGGAGTGTGCTGGGACCCTGCTAACCAGGCCCCAGCACCAGTGTTTTCACCTAAAATGTACCATTGTCTCCACAATTGGCACAACCCTGGCACCTAGGTACGTCCCTTGTAACTGGTACCAAGGGCCCTGATGCCAGAGAAGGTCTCTAAGGGCTGCAGCATGTCTTATGCCTCCCTAGGGACCCCTCACTCAGCACAGACACACTGCTTGCCAGCTTGTGTGTGCTGGTGGGGAGAAAATGACTAAGTCGACATGGCACTCCCCTCAGGGTGCCATGCCAACCTCACACTGCCTGTGGCATAGGTAAGTCACCCCTCTAGCAGGCCTTACAGCCCTAAGGCAGGGTGCACTATACCACAGGTGAGGGCATAGGTGCATGAGCACTATGCCCCTACAGTGTCGAAGCAAAACCTTAGACATTGTAAGTGCAGGGTAGCCATAAGAGTATATGGTCTGGGAGTCTGTCAAAAACGAACTCCACAGTTCCATAATGGCTACCCTGAACACTGGGAAGTTTGGTATCAAACTTCTCAGAATAATAAACCCACACTGATGCCAGTGTTGGATTTATAAAACAATGCACACAGAGGGCATCTTAGAGATGACCCCTGTATTTTACCCAATTGTTCAGTGCAGGACTGACTGGTCTGTGCCAGCCTGCTGCTGAGACGGGTTTCTGACCCCATGTGGTGAGAGCCTTTGTGCTCTCTGGGGACAGAAACAAAAGCCTGCTCTGGGTGGAGGTGCTTCACCCCCCCCCCCCTTGCAGGAACTGTAACACCTAGCAGTGAGCCTCAAAGGCTCAGGCTTCGTGTTACAATGCCCCAGGGCACTCCAGCTAGTGGAGATCTCCACCCCCTGGACACAGCCCCCACTTTTGGCGGCAAGTCCAAGAGAGATAATGAGAAAAATAAGGAGGAGTCACTGGCCAGTCAGGACAGCCCCTAAGGTGTCCCGAGCTGAGGTGACTCTGACTTTTAGAAATCCTCCATCTTGCAGATGGAGGATTCCCCCCAATAGGGATAGGGATGTGCCCCTCCCCTCAAGGAGGAGGCACAAAAAGGGTGTACCCACCCTCAGTGCTAGTAGCCATTGGCTACTAACCACCCAGACCTAAACACACCCCTAAATCGTGTATTTAGGGGCTCCTAGAACCAAGCAAGATAGATTCCTACAACCTAAGAGGACTGCTGAACTGAAAAGCCTGCAGAGAAGATGGAGACACCAACTGCTTTGGCCCCAGCTCTACCGGCCTGTCTCCCCCCTTCTAAAGACACTGCTCCAGCGACGCGTTCCCAGGGTCCAGCAACCTCTGAAGCCTCAGAGGACTGCCCTGCATCTAGAAGGACCAAGAACTCCAGAGGACAGCGGCTCGTTCACCAAAGACTGCAACTTTGCAACAAAGAAGCAACTTTGAACAACACAAGTTTCACGCCGGAAGCGTGAGACTTTGCACTCTGCACCCGACACCCCGAGCTCGACTTGTGGAGAACAAACACCACAGGGAGGACTCCCCGGCGACTACGAGTCCGTGTGTAGCCAGAGTTGACCCCCCTGAGCCCCCACAGCGACGCCTGCAGAGGGAATCCTGACGCTCCCCCTGACCGCGACTGCCTGCTTCAAAGACCCGACGGCTGGTAAAGACTATGCATCCTCAGCCCCCAGGACCTGAAAGATCCGACCTCCAGTGCAGGAGCGACCCCCAGGTGGCCCTCTCCCTTGCCCAGGTGGTGGCTACCCCGAGGAGCCCCTCCCCTTGCCTGCATCGCTGAAGAGACCCCTTGGTCTCCCATTGATTTCTATTGAAAACCCGACGCTTGTTTGCACACTGCACCCGGCCGCCCCTGTGCCGCTGAGGGTGTACTTTCTGTGTGGACTTGTGTCCCCCCCGGTGCCCTACAAAACCCCCCTGGTATGCCCTCCGAAGACGCAGGTACTTACCTGCTGGCAGACTGGAACCAGGGCACCCCCTTCTCCATTGAAGCCTATGCGTTTTGGGCACCACTTTGACCTCTGCACCTGACCGGCCCTGCGTTGCTGGTGTGGTAACTTTGGGGTTGCTGTGAACCCCCAACGGTGGGCTACCTTGGACCCAAACTTGAACCCCGTAGGTGGTTTACTTACCTACAAAAACTAACAAATACTTACCTCCCCCAGGAACTGTTGAAAATTGCACTGTCTAGTTTTAAAATAGCTATGTCATTTATGTGAAAACTGTATATGCTATTTTGCTAATTCAAAGTTCCTAAATTTCCTACCTGAAATACCTTTTATTTGAAGTATTACTTGTAAATCTTGAACCTGTGGTTCTTAAAATAAACTAAAAATATATTTTTCTATACAAAAACCTATTGGCCTGGGATTCTTTGAGTGTGTGCCTCATTTATTGTCTGTGTGTACAACATATGCTTAACACTACTTGTAGGAAGTTGGCTCTGTATGTGCTATTTCAAAGTAAGGAATAGCATGCACAGAGTCCAAGGGTTCCCCTTAGAGGTAAAATAGTGGTAAAAATAGATAATACTAATGCTCTATTTTGTGGTAGTGTGGTCGAGCAGTAGGCTTATCCAAGGAGTAGTGTTAAGCATTTGTTGTACATACACATAGACAATAAATGAGGTACACACACTCAGAGACAAATCCAGCCAATAGGTTTTGTTATAGAAAAATATCTTTTCTTAGTTTATTTTAAGAACCACAGGTTCAAATTTAACATGTAATATCTTGTTTGAAAGGTATTGCAGGTAAGTACATTAGGAACTTTGAATCATTTCAATTGCATGTATACTTTTCAAGTTATTCACAAATAGCTACTTTAAAAGTGGACACTTAGTGCAATTTTCACAGTTCCTGGGGGAGGTAAGTTTTTGTTAGTTTTACCAGGTAAGTAAGACACTTACAGGGTTCAGTTCTTGGTCCAAGGTAGCCCACCGTTGGGGGTTCAGAGCAACCCCAAAGTTACCACACCAGCAGCTCAGGGCCGGTCAGGTGCAGAGTTCAAAGTGGTGCCCAAAACGCATAGGCTAGAATGGAGAGAAGGGGGTGCCCCGGTTCCGGTCTGCTTGCAGGTAAGTACCCGCGTCTTCGGAGGGCAGACCAGGGGGGTTTTGTAGGGCACCGGGGGGGACACAAGCCCACACAGAAATTTCACCCTCAGCGGCGCGGGGGCGGCCGGGTGCAGTGTTAGAACAAGCGTCGGGTTCGCAATGTAAGTCAATGAGAGATCGAGGGATCTCTTCAGCGCTGCAGGTAGGCAAGGGGGGGCTTCCTCGGGGAAACCTCCACTTGGGCAAGGGAGAGGGACTCCTGGGGGTCACTTCTGCAGTGAAAGTCCGGTCCTGGGGGCTGCGGGTGCAGGGTCTTTTCCAGGCGTCGGGACTTAGGTTTCAGAGAGTCGCGGTCAGGGGAAGCCTCGGGATTCCCTCTGCAGGCGGCGCTGTGGGGGCTCAGGGGGGACAGGCTTTGGTACTCAGTCGTAGAGTAGTCTGGGGGTCCTCCCTGAGGTGTTGGTTCTCCACCAGCCGAGTCGGGGTCGCCGGGTGCAGTGTTGCAAGTCTCACGCTTCTTGCGGGGAGTTGCAGGGTTCTTTAAAGCTGCTTCTTGAAACAAAGTTGCAGTCTTTTTGGAGCAGGTCCGCTGTCCTCTGGAGTTTCTTGTCGTCGTCGAAGCAGGGCAGTCCTCAGAGGATTCAGAGGTCGCTGGTCCCTTTGGAAGGCGTCGCTGGAGCAGAGTTCTTTGGAAGGCAGGAGACAGGCCGGTGAGTTTCTGGAGCCAAGGCAGTTGTTGTCTTCTGGTCTTCCTCTGCAGGGGTTTTCAGCTGGGCAGTCCTTGTTGTTGTTGCAGGAATCTAATGTTCGATGGCATCTGTCGCTGTAGATACGCATGTTCTGCAATAGCTCGCCATCTGGTGTTGGGCCGGAGTGTTACAAGTTGTTTTTCTTCGAAGAAGTCTTTCGAGTCACGGGACCGAGTGACTCCTCCTTTTGTCTCCATTGCGCATGGGCGTCGACTCCATCTTCGATTGTTTTTTTTCCGCCATCGGGTTCGGACGTGTTCCTGTCGCTCCGAGTTTCGGAACGGAAAATTAGCTAATTTCGGAAGATTTTCATCGGTATTGTTGCGTTCGGGATCGGCGTACTTAGATTCCACACCGCATCGAAGATCGAAGAGCTCCGGTGCCCTTCGGGGTAGTTTTTCGATCCTCCGTCGGGGCCTGGTCGGCCCGACCGCGTGCTGAAGAACGCCGATGGAACGGACCCCGTTCCGTTTCTGCCCCAAATGCCACAATAAATACCCCTACACAGACCAACACTTGGTCTGCAACCTGTGCCTGTCACCTGAGCACAGCGAAGACACCTGCGAGGCCTGTCGTGCGTTCCGGTCCCGAAAAACACTCCGAGACCGTCGAGCCAGAAGACTTCAGATGGCGTCCGCACCGACAGCCCAACGGGAGTTCGAGGAACAGGAAGAGGAAGGTACCTTCTCGATCCAAGACTCAGACTCCGAAGGATTCGACGAAACACAAACCGTGAGTAAGACGTCGAAATCCACTCAGAGGAACATTTACAAGGCCCAGGGGACGCCACTGCCACCAGGCCATGGCTCGACCCATAAATTCGTGACCGACCGTCGGCACCGAAAAAGGCCCAAACAGTGCCGAGATCGTCCGACTCCGGTCGAGACACCGGCACGCAGCCTTCTCGGGACCGAGAAAGTGCTGGAGACAAGCCTCGATGCCGGTGTGGACACGGCTCGACGCCGAGACAGCGGCACCGAAACAGATCGACGCCGAGAGGTTTCGGCCCCGAAAAGGAAAAAAGTCACCTCGGAGCCGAAAAAACACGCAGACAAAGTTTCGACGCCGAAACAAACTGCAAGCGACCCAGCTTCAGGCTCTTATACAGAAGAGCACTCGCTAACCTCCCAAATGCAGAAGCATAGGTTTGAGGAAGAGCTACAAGCAACTGATGTGGACCATACGCAAAAGCGTATCTTCATTCAGCAGGGGACAGGAAAAATAAGCACCCTTCCCCCCATTAGGAGAAAGAGAAGGTTGGAGTTCCAGACGGAACAAACACCACAACCAAAAGTGGTGAAAAGAGTTACCCCACCACCCTCTCCTCCGCCCGTGATTAACGTTTCACCAGCACAAACTCCATCACACTCCCCAGCTCACACCACCATGAGCCAGGGTGACCAAGATCAGGACGCATGGGACCTATACGACGCCCCAGTGTCAGATAACAGTCCGGAGGCATACCCTACAAAGCCATCTCCACCAGAAGACAGCACCGCGTACTCTCAAGTGGTGGCTAGAGCAGCACAATTTCACAACGTAAGCCTCCACTCAGAACAGGTCGAGGATGATTTCTTATTCAACACACTCTCCTCCACCCACAGCTCATACCAAAGCCTGCCTATGCTCCCTGGTATGCTCCGGCACGCAAAAGACATCTTTAAGGAGCCGGTCAAAAGTAGGGCAATCACACCAAGGGTGGAAAAAAAGTATAAGGCGCCTCCTACAGACCCGGTTTTCATCACTACACAGCTGCCACCAGACTCTGTCGTTGTAGGAGCAGCTAGGAAAAGGGCCAACTCTCACACATCTGGAGATGCACCACCCCCAGATAAAGAAAGCCGCAAGTTCGATGCAGCTGGTAAAAGAGTCGCAGCACAAGCTGCAAACCAGTGGCGCATCGCGAACTCCCAGGCACTACTTGCGCGCTATGACAGAGCCCACTGGGATGAGATGCAACATCTCATCGAACATCTGCCCAAGGACTTACAAATAGGGCAAAACAAGTGGTTGAGGAGGGACAGACCATCTCCAACAACCAGATACGCTCCTCCATGGACGCTGCAGATACAGCTGCACGGACAATTAATACATCTGTAACTATCAGAAGGCATGCATGGCTCCGAACGTCTGGATTTAAACCAGAGATTCAACAAGCAGTTCTCAATATGCCTTTTAATGAAAAAGAACTGTTCGGTCCAGAAGTGGACACAGCGATTGAGAAACTCAAAAAAGATACGGACACTGCCAAAGCCATGGGCGCACTCTACTCCCCGCAGAGCAGAGGGAATTACAGCACATTCCGTAAAACGCCCTTTCGAGGGGGGTTTCGGGGTCAAAGCACACAAGCCAGCACCTCACAAGCCACACCGTCCAGTTACCAGGGACAGTATAGAGGAGGTTTTCGGGGACAATATAGAGGAGGGCAATTCCCTAGAAATAGAGGAAGATTTCAAAGCCCCAAAACCCCTACTAATAAACAGTGACTCACATGTCACTCACCCCCTCCACACAACACCAGTGGGGGGAAGAATAGGTCATTATTACAAAGCATGGGAGAAAATCACTACAGACACTTGGGTTCTTGCAATTATCCAACATGGTTATTGCATAGAATTTCTACAATTCCCTCCAAACATACCACCAAAAGCACAAAATTTAACAACACACCATTCCAATCTCCTGGAGATAGAAGTGCAGGCACTATTGCAAAAGAATGCAATCGAATTAGTGCCAAACACACAAATAAACACAGGAGTTTACTCACTGTACTTTCTGATACCAAAGAAGGACAAAACACTGAGACCAATCCTAGACCTCAGAGTAGTGAACACTTTCATCAAATCAGACCACTTCCACATGGTCACACTACAAGAAGTATTGCCATTGCTAAAACTACACGACTACATGGCAACTTTAGACCTCAAGGATGCTTATTTCCATATACCAATACACCCATCGCACAGGAAATACCTAAGGTTTGTATTCAAAGGAATACATTACCAATTCAAGGTACTGCCTTTCGGATTAACAACCGCACCAAGAGTCTTTACCAAATGTCTAGCGGTAGTCGCTGCACACATAAGAAGGCAGCAAATACATGTGTTCCTATATTTGGACGACTGGCTAATCAAGGCCCATTCGTTCATACAGTGCTCAAATCACACAAATCAGATCATACAAACCCTCTTCAAACTCGGGTTCACCGTCAACTTTACAAAATCCAACA
The DNA here is from genome assembly GCF_031143425.1 of Pleurodeles waltl. Lineage (NCBI taxonomy): Eukaryota > Metazoa > Chordata > Amphibia > Caudata > Salamandridae > Pleurodeles > Pleurodeles waltl. Next base: position 44,439 of record NW_027149998.1, read on the forward strand.
TTCTGCCGCGCAAGGTACAACAATACCTAGGAGCCATAATAGACACATCAAAGGGAGTAGCCACTCCAAGTCCACAAAGAATTCTAAATTTCAACACCATCATACAACGCATGTATCCAACACAAAAGATACAGGCAAAGATGGTATTACAACTCCTAGGCATGATGTCTTCATGCATAGCCATTGTCCCAAACGCAAGACTGCACATGAGGCCCTTACAACAATGCCTAGCATCACAGTGGTCTCAAGCACAGGGTCACCTTCTAGATCTGGTGTTAATAGACCGCCAAACTTACCTCTCGCTTCTGTGGTGGAACAACATAAATTTAAACAAGGGGCGGCCTTTCCAAGACCCAGTGCCACAATACGTAATAACAGATGCTTCCATGACAGGGTGGGGAGCACACCTCGATCAACACAGCATACAAGGACAATGGAACGTACATCAAACAAAACTGCATATCAATCACCTAGAACTTCTAGCAGTTTTTAAAGCACTAAAAGCTTTCCAACCAATAATAGTTCACAAATACATTCTCGTCAAAACAGACAACATGACAACAATGTATTATCTAAACAAGCAGGGGGGGACGCACTCCACGCAGTTAAGCCTGCTAGCACAAAAAATTTGGCATTGGGCAATTCACAACCAAATTCGCCTAATAGCACAGTTTATACCAGGGATCCAAAATCAACTCGCAGACAATCTCTCTCGAGATCATCAACAGGTCCACGAATGGGAAATTCACCCCGAAATTCTGAACACTTATTTCAAACTCTGGGGAACACCTCAGATAGACTTGTTTGCGACAAGGGAGAACGCAAAATGCCAAAACTTCGCATCCAGATACCCACACAAACAATCCCAAGACAATGCCCTATGGATGAACTGGTCAGGGATATTTGCTTACGCTTTTCCTCCTCTCCCTCTCCTTCCTTACCTGGTAAACAAACTCAGTCAAAGCAAACTCAAACTCATATTGATAGCACCAACTTGGGCAAGGCAACCCTGGTACACAACGCTGCTAGACCTATCAGTGGTACCCTGCATCAAATTGCCCAACAGGCCAGATCTGTTGACACAGCACAACCAAAAGATCAGACACCCAGATCCAGCATCGCTGAATCTAGCAATCTGGCTCCTGAAATCCTAGAATTCGGGCACTTACAACTTACCCAAGAATGTATGGAAGTCATAAAACAAGCCAGATGGCCATCCACCAGGCACTGCTATGCAAGTAAATGGAAGAGGTTTGTTTGCTACTGCTATATTAATCAAATACAACCATTACACACAACTCCAGAACATGTAGTGGGTTACTTGCTTCACCTACAAAAATCTAACCTAGCTTTCTCTTCCATTAAAATACACCTTGCAGCAATATCTGCATACCTGCAGACTACCTATTCAACTTCCCTATATAAGATACCAGTCATTAAAGCATTCATGGAGGGCCTTAGGAGAATTATACCACCAAGAACACTACCTGTTCCTTCATGGAACCTAAATGTTGTCCTAACTAGACTTATGGGTCCACCTTTTGAACCCATGCACTCATGCGACATACAGTTCCTAACCTGGAAGGTGGCATTTCTCATCGCCATTACTTCCCTAAGAAGAGTAAGCGAGATTCAGGCGTTTACAATACAGGAACCTGTAGGAAGTTGGCTCTGTATGTGCTATTTCAAAGTAAGGAATAGCATGCACAGAGTCCAAGGGTTCCCCTTAGAGGTAAAATAGTGGTAAAAATAGATAATACTAATGCTCTATTTTGTGGTAGTGTGGTCGAGCAGTAGGCTTATCCAAGGAGTAGTGTTAAGCATTTGTTGTACATACACATAGACAATAAATGAGGTACACACACTCAGAGACAAATCCAGCCAATAGGTTTTGTTATAGAAAAATATCTTTTCTTAGTTTATTTTAAGAACCACAGGTTCAAATTCTACATGTAATATCTCATTCGAAAGGTATTGCAGGTAAGTACTTTAGGAACTTCAAATCATCAAAATTGCATGTATACTTTTCAAGTTATTCACAAATAGCTGTTTTAAAAGTGGACACTTAGTGCAATTTTGACAGTTCCTAGGGGAGGTAAGTATTTGTTAGGTTAACCAGGTAAGTAAGACACTTACAGGGCTTAGTTCTTGGTCCAAGGTAGCCCACCGTTGGGGGTTCAGAGCAACCCCAAAGTCACCACACCAGCAGCTCAGGGCCGGTCAGGTGCAGAGTTCAAAGTGGTGCCCAAAACACATAGGCTAGAATGGAGAGAAGGGGGTGCCCCGGTTCCGGTCTGCTTGCAGGTAAGTACCCGCGTCTTCGGAGGGCAGACCAGGGGGGTTTTGTAGGGCCCCGGGGGGGACACAGGTCCACACAGAAATTTCACCCTCAGCGGCGCGGGGGCGGCCGGGTGCAGTGTAGAAACAAGCGTCGGGTTCGCAATGTTAGTCTATGAGAGATCTCGGGATCTCTTCAGCGCTGCAGGCAGGCAAGGGGGGGATTCCTCGGGGAAACCTCCACTTGGGCAAGGGAGAGGGACTCCTGGGGGTCACTTCTCCAGTGAAAGTCCGGTCCTTCAGGTCCTGGGGGCTGCGGGTGCAGGGTCTCTCCCAGGCGTCGGGACTTTAGGTTCAAAGAGTCGCGGTCAGGGGAAGCCTCGGGATTCCCTCTGCAGGCGGCGCTGTGGGGGCTCAGGGGGGACAGGTTTTGGTACTCACAGTATCAGAGTAGTCCTGGGGTCCCTCCTGAGGTGTTGGATCTCCACCAGCCGAGTCGGGGTCGCCGGGTGCAGTGTTGCAAGTCTCACGCTTCTTGCGGGGAGCTTGCAGGGTTCTTTAAAGCTGCTGGAAACAAAGTTGCAGCTTTTCTTGGAGCAGGTCCGCTGTCCTCGGGAGTTTCTTGTCTTTTCGAAGCAGGGGCAGTCCTCAGAGGATGTCGAGGTCGCTGGTCCCTTTGGAAGGCGTCGCTGGAGCAGGATCTTTGGAAGGCAGGAGACAGGCCGGTGAGTTTCTGGAGCCAAGGCAGTTGTCGTCTTCTGGTCTTCCTCTGCAGGGGTTTTCAGCTAGGCAGTCCTTCTTCTTGTAGTCGCAGGAATCTAATTTTCTAGGGTTCAGGGTAGCCCTTAAATACTAAATTTAAGGGCGTGTTTAGGTCTGGGGGGTTAGTAGCCAATGGCTACTAGCCCTGAGGGTGGGTACACCCTCTTTGTGCCTCCTCCCAAGGGGAGGGGGTCACAATCCTAACCCTATTGGGGGAATCCTCCATCTGCAAGATGGAGGATTTCTAAAAGTTAGAGTCACCTCAGCTCAGGACACCTTAGGGGCTGTCCTGACTGGCCAGTGACTCCTCCTTGTTGCTTTCTTTGTTCCCTCCAGCCTTGCCGCCAAAAGTGGGGGCCGTGGCCGGAGGGGGCGGGCAACTCCACTAAGCTGGAGTGCCCTGCTGGGCTGTGACAAAGGGGTGAGCCTTTGAGGCTCACCGCCAGGTGTTACAGCTCCTGCCTGGGGGAGGTGTTAGCATCTCCACCCAGTGCAGGCTTTGTTACTGGCCTCAGAGTGACAAAGGCACTCTCCCCATGGGGCCAGCAACATGTCTCTAGTGTGGCAGGCTGCTGGAACTAGTCAGCCTACACAGATAGTCGGTTAAGTTTCAGGGGGCACCTCTAAGGTGCCCTCTGTGGTGTATTTTACAATAAAATGTACACTGGCATCAGTGTGCATTTATTGTGCTGAGAAGTTTGATACCAAACTTCCCAGTTTTCAGTGTAGCCATTATGGTGCTGTGGAGTTCGTGTTTGACAGACTCCCAGACCATATACTCTTATGGCTACCCTGCACTTACAATGTCTAAGGTTTTGTTTAGACACTGTAGGGGTACCATGCTCATGCACTGGTACCCTCACCTATGGTATAGTGCACCCTGCCTTAGGGCTGTAAGGCCTGCTAGAGGGGTGTCTTACCTATACTGCATAGGCAGTGAGAGGCTGGCATGGCACCCTGAGGGGAGTGCCATGTCGACTTACTCATTTTGTTCTCACCAGCACACACAGGCTTGGAAGCAGTGTGTCTGTGCTGAGTGAGGGGTCTCTAGGGTGGCATAAGACATGCTGCAGCCCTTAGAGACCTTCCTTGGCATCAGGGCCCTTGGTACTAGAAGTACCAGTTACAAGGGACTTATCTGAATGCCAGGGTGTGCCAATTGTGGATACAATGGTACATTTTAGGTGAAGGAACACTGGTGCTGGGGCCTGGTTAGCAGGGTCCCAGCACTCTTCTCAGTCAAGTCAGCATCAGTATCAGGCAAAAAGTGGGGGGTAACTGCAACAGGGAGCCATTTCTTTACAGAACCTTTTATACAACTACACAAAAATAAAGTCGTCCTAAGGACCAATCCTAAATTTTTGCCAAAGGTTATTTCACCGTTCCATCTAAATCAAACAGTGGAACTTCCAGTGTTCTTTCCACAGCCAGATACCGTAGCTGAAAGGGCACTACATACATTAGATGTCAAAAGAGCATTGATGTATTACATTCACAGAACAAAAAACATCAGAAAGACTAAACAACTCTTTATTGCCTTTCAAAAACCTCATGCAGGAAACCCAATTTCAAAACAAGGTATAGCCAGATGGATAGTTAAATGCATCCAAATCTGCTACCTTAAAGCTAAACGACAGCTGCCCATTACACCAAGGGCACACTCAACCAGAAAGAAAGGTGCTACCATGGCCTTTCTAGGAAACATCCCAATGCAAGAAATATGTAAGGCAGCCACATGGTCTACGCCTCACACATTCACCAAGCACTACTGTGTAGACGTGTTATCCGCACAACAAGCCACAGTAGGTCAAGCTGTATTAAGAACATTATTTCAGACTACTTCCACTCCTACAGGCTGATCCACCACTTTTGGGGAAATAACTGCTTACTAGTCTATGCAGAACATGCGTATCTACAGCGACAGATGCCATCGAACTGAAAATGTCACTTACCCAGTGTACATCTGTTCGTGGCATCAGTCGCAGTAAATTCGCATGTGCCCACCCGCCTCCCCGGGAGCCTGTAGCAGTTTGGAAGTTACCTTCAATTATTTATATATGTGTCATCTCAACCTTAAATAGGTGCATACTTAGTCACTCCATTGCATGGGCACTATTACTACAATTCAACTCCTACCTCACCCTCTGCGGGGAAAAACAATCGAAGATGGAGTAGACGCCCATGCGCAATGGAGACAAAAGGAGGAGTCACTCGGTGCCGTGACTCGAAAGACTTCTTCGAAGAAAAACAACTTGTAACACTCCGGCCCAACACCAGATGGCGAGCTATTGCAGAACATGCGAATCTACTGCGACTGATGCCACGAACAGATGTACACTGGGTAAGTGACATTTTCATTTCTAGGGTTCAGGGTAGCCCTTAAATACTAAATTTAAGGGCGTGTTTAGGTCTGGGGGGTTAGTAGCCAATGGCTACTAGCCCTGAGGGTGGGTACACCCTCTTTGTGCCTCCTCCCAAGGGGAGGGGGTCACAATCCTAACCCTATTGGGGGAATCCTCCATCTGCAAGATGGAGGATTTCTAAAAGTTAGAGTCACCTCAGCTCAGGACACCTTAGGGGCTGTCCTGACTGGCCAGTGACTCCTCCTTGTTATTCTCATTATTTTCTCCGGCCTTGCCGCCAAAAGTGGGGGCCGGGGCCGGAGGGGGCGGGCAACTCCACTAGCTGGAGTGTCCTGCGGTGCTGTGACAAAGGGGTGAGCCTTTGAGGCTCACCGCCAGGTGTTACAGCTCCTGTCTGGGGGAGGTGTTAGCATCTCCACCCAGTGCAGGCTTTGTTACTGGCCTCAGAGTGACAAAGGCACTCTCCCCATGGGGCCAGCAACATGTCTCTAGTGTGGCAGGCTGCTGGAACTAGTCAGCCTACACAGACAGTCGGTTAAGTTTCAGGGGGCACCTCTAAGGTGCCCTCTGGGGTGTATTTTGCAATAAAATATACACTGGCATCAGTGTGCATTTATTGTGCTGAGAAGTTTGATACCAAACTTCCCAGTTTTCAGTGTAGCCATTATGGTGCTGTGGAGTTCGTGTAAAACAGACTCCCAGACCATATACTCTTATGGCTACCCTGCACTTACAATGTCTAAGGTTTTGCTTAGACACTGTAGGGGTACAGTGCTCATGCACTGGTACCCTCACCTATGGTATAGTGCACCCTGCCTTAGGGCTGTAAGGCCTGCTAGAGGGGTGTCTTACCTATACTGCATAGGCAGTGAGAGGCTGGCATGGCACCCTGAGGGGAGTGCCATGTCGACTTACTCGTTTTGTCCTCACTAGCACACACAAGCTGGCAAGCAGTGTGTCTGTGCTGAGTGAGAGGTCTCCAGGGTGGCATAAGACATGCTGCAGCCCTTAGAGACCTTCCTTGGCATCAGGGCCCTTGGTACTAGAAGTACCAGTTACAAGGGACTTATCTGGATGCCAGGGTCTGCCAATTGTGGGTACAATGGTACATTTTAGGTGAAAGAACACTGGTGCTGGGGCCTGGTTAGCAGGGTCCCAGCACACTTCTCAGTCAAGTCAGCATCAGTATCAGGCAAAAAGTGGGGGGTAACTGCAACAGGGAGCCATTTCATTACACAAGCCCCCCCCCCAGCCCACAGGCCAGGAGACTCAGCCAAAGCTGGGAGAGTCTTCCTAGTCTGTCAGGCGAGGAAGAGTAGAGGAAATAGGCTGGTTTGTTGCAGGGCCTACTCTGCCTTACATCCTCCTGTTCAGGTCATTCCCTCTGGGGAACTGACCTACTTCCACAGTGATAGGACCTAGTCTGAACTGCCTCTTTTCTGTGCTTTTTATGTCTTCACCCATTCTCTCTATTTTGGGTATAGAGGTATCTACCTCTGCTAATCTTATCTTAGCCAGGGTCACCCCTAGCTTACCCAAAGAGGTTACCCAGAGCTGGAGTAACCCCACCATGACCAACAGGGTCAGGGGGCCTAACTTGCTATTTGGCATGGGGCCTGACCACCATGCCAAGGATAGTGCAGCCATAAAGGCTAACACCCAGCAGAGGCCACTGACAGCTGTCAGTGCCCAGAACCACCCCTTTAGCTCTTCACCTACAAGGGAAGGGGCTAAGTTACAGGCTTCTTTGGGTTCAGGGTGCCTGTCTGCTGTATTCGAGTGGGGGGTTACCACATCTTGTAGTAAACACCCTTCTTCCACTCTTTCTTCTGTTAGCTGAGGAGCCACCCACTCAGGCTTAACAGTTGCCTGACTAGCCAGGACTTCTTGTGGGTCAGGTTGGACTTTATCAGAGCCACTTTTGGAGTTCTCCTCTACTGGAGCAGAATCTCCTTGGCTTGCTGGAACCTTGGCTAAAGGTTGTCCACCTTTCCTACTCTGTTTCCTTTTCTTTTTCTTCTGGGGCCTACTGGCATTTACTGCAGAGGCAGGCACTCCAGAATCCTTGGGAGAGGACTGGCCCTGGACCAGTTCTTCTCTTAGGCTCTGACTAACCTCTGGGTAGTCATTTCCAAGGAGACAATCAAGGGGGAGGTCTGTACTGACTACCACCCTTCTCCAGCTAAAAGTTCCACCCACTTCTATGGGCACAAGAGCCACAGGCCTATTAGTGACCCTGTCTGGGCTAACTCTTACTCTGGCCATCTCACCTGGGATGTACTGGTTTGAGAGCACCAGCCTGTCATGCACAATAGTGTGACTGGCACAAGTGTCTCTCAGGGCAGTGGCTGGGATTCCATTCACCTGTAGGTGGTGGAAGTGTCTACTTCACTCTGGAATCTCCAACTCACCTGTTGGGCCCTTTTTCCAGTTGAAGGCTATGAAGACCTCCTCATCTGAGGAGTCATCCCCAATGGCTACACTGGTCACCCCTGGGATTTTGCTAGGGGGTTTGTTTTTGGGACAAGAAGTGTCCTTGGTGTGGTGCCCTGTCTGTTTACAGTTATGGCACCATGCCTTAGTGGCATCCCAGCTCTTACCCTGGTACCCACCTTTGTTTTGGGTTGTGTCTCTGGGCCCACCCATCTGGTCTGGTTTTTGGGGGCCTACGGGGGACTCTTTTTCTTTATTTCTAGTGTCACCCACTTTCTCCTGGGGAGGCTTTGTAACCCCTTTCTTTTGGTCACCCCCAGTGGAAGTTTTGGTTACCCTAGTCTTGACCCAGTGGTCTGCCTTCTTTCCCAATTCTTGGGGAGAAATTGGACCTAGGTCTACCAGATACTGATGCAACTTTTCATTGAAGCAGTTACTTAAAATGTGTTCTTTCATAAACAAATTATAAAGCCCAACATAGTCATACACTTCATTTCCAGTTACCCAACCATCCAGTGTTTTCACTGAGTAGTCAACATAATCAACCCAGGTCTGGCTCGTGGATTTTTGAGCCCCCCTGAATCTAATTCTATACTCCTCAGTGGAGAATCCAAAGCCCTCAATCAGGGTACCCTTCATGAGGTCATAAGATTCTGCATCTTTTCCAGAGAGTGTGAGGAGTCTATCCCTACACTTTCCTGTGAACATTTCCCAAAGGAGAGCACCCCAGTGAGATTTGTTCACTTTTCTGGTTACACAAGCCCTCTCAAAAGCTGTGAACCATTTGGTGATGTCATCACCATCTTCATATTTTGTTACAATCCCTTTGGGGATTTTCAACATGTCAGGAGAATCTCTGACCCTATTTATGTTGCTGCCACCATTGATGGGTCCTAGGCCCATCTCTTGTCTTTCCCTCTCTATGGCTAGGATCTGTCTTTCCAAAGCCAATCTTTTGGCCATCCTGGCTAACTGGATGTCCTCTTCACTGGAGTTATCCTCAGTGATTTCAGAGGTGCTGGTCTCTCCTGTGAGGGAACCAGCATCTCTGACTATTATTTTTGGAGTCAGGGCTTGAGAAGCCCTGTTCTCCCTAGATAGGACTGGTGGGGGGGAATCACCCTCCAAGTCACTATCTTCATCCTCTGTGTTGCCATCCTCAGAGGGGTTGGCCTTTGCAAACTCTGCCAACAGCTCCTGGAGCTGTAGTTTGGAAGGTCTGGGGCCCATTGTTGTTTTCTTTATTTTACAGAGTGACCTTAGCTCCCTCATCTTAAGATGGAGGTAAGGTGTGGTGTCGAGTTCCACCACATTCACATCTGTACTAGACATTATACTTCTAAAAGTTGGAATACTTTTTAAGAAACTAAAACTGGTTCTAGAATCTAATTCAAACTTTTAACAAACTTTTAAACTCTAAAAGAAATGCTAACAGGGACTAACACAAGGCCCTAGCAGGACTTTTAAGAATTTAGAAAACTTTTCAAATTGCAAAAATCAATTTCTAATGACAATTTTGGAATTTGTCGTGTGATCAGGTATTGGCTGAGTAGTCCAGCAAATGCAAAGTCTTGTACCCCACCGCTGATCCAACAATGTAGGAAGTTGGCTCTGTATGTGCTATTTCAAAGTAAGGAATAGCATGCACAGAGTCCAAGGGTTCCCCTTAGAGGTAAAATAGTGGTAAAAATAGATAATACTAATGCTCTATTTTATGGTAGTGTGGTCGAGCAGTAGGCTTATCCAAGGAGTAGTGTTAAGCATTTGTTGTACATACACATAGACAATAAATGAGGTACACACACTCAGAGACAAATCCAGCCAATAGGTTTTGTTATAGAAAAATATATGTTCGATGGCATCTGTCGCTGTAGATACGCATGTTCTGCAATAGCTCGCCATCTGGTGTTGGGCCGGAGTGTTACAAGTTGTTTTTCTTCGAAGAAGTCTTTCGAGTCACGGGACCGAGTGACTCCTCCTTTTGTCTCCATTGCGCATGGGCGTCGACTCCATCTTCGATTGTTTTTTTTCCGCCATCGGGTTCGGACGTGTTCCTGTCGCTCCGAGTTTCGGAACAGAAAAAATAGTTAATTTCGGAAGATTTTCGTCGGTATTGTTGCGTTCGGGATCGGCGTACTTAGATTCAACACCGCATCGAAGATCGAAGAGCTCCGGTGCCCTTCGGGGTAGTTTTTCGATCCTCCGTCGGGGCCTGGTCGGCCCGACCGCGTGCTGAGGAACGCCGATGGAACGGACCCCGTTCCGTTTCTGCCCCAAATGCCACAATAAATACCCCTACACAGACCAACACTTGGTCTGCAACCTGTGCCTGTCACCTGAGCACAGCGAAGACACCTGCGAGGCCTGTCGTGCGTTCCGGTCCCGAAAAACACTCCGAGACCGTCGAGCCAGAAGACTTCAAATGGCGTCCGCACCGACAGCCCAACGGGAGTTCGAGGAACAGGATGAGGAAGGTACCTTCTCGATCCAAGACTCAGACTCCGAAGGATTCGACGATACACAAACCGTGAGTAAGACGTCGAAAACCACACAAAGAAACATTTACAAGGCCCAGGGGACGCCACTGCCACCAGGCCATGGCTCAACCCATAAAATCGGTGACCGACCGTCGGCACCGAAAAAGGCCCAAACAGTGCCGAGATCGTCCGACTCCGGTCGAGACACCGGCACGCAGCCTTCTCGGGACCGAGAAAGTGCTGGAGACAAGCCTCGACACCGAGATGCCGGTGTGGACACGGCTCGACGCCGAGACAGCGGCACCGAAACAGATCGACGCCGAGAGGTTTCGGCCCCGAAAAGGAAAAAAGTCACCTCGGAGCCGAAAAAAACACGCAGACAAAGTTTTGATGCCGAAACAAACTGCAAGCGACCCAGCTTCAGGCTCTTATACAGAAGAGCACTCGCTAACCTCCCAAATGCAGAAGCATAGGTTTGAGGAAGAGCTACAAGCAACTGATGCGGACCATACGCAAAAGCGTATCTTCATTCAGCAGGGGACAGGAAAAATAAGCACCCTTCCCCCCATTAGGAGAAAGAGAAGGTTGGAGTTCCAGACGGAACAAGCACCACAACCAAAAGTGGTGAAAAGAGTTACACCACCACCCTCTCCTCCGCCCGTGATTAACGTTTCACCAGCACAAACGCCATCACACTCCCCAGCTCACACCACCATGAGCCAGGGTGACCAAGACCAGGACGCATGGGACCTATACGACGCCCCAGTGTCAGATAACAGCCCAGAGGCATACCCTACAAAACCATCTCCACCAGAAGACAGCACCGCGTACTCTCAGGTGGTGGCTAGAGCAGCACAATTTCACAACGTAAGCCTCCACTCAGAACAGGTCGAGGATGATTTCTTGTTCAACACACTCTCCTCCACCCACAGCTCCTACCAAAGCCTGCCTATGCTCCCTGGTATGCTCCGGCACGCAAAAGACATATTTAAGGACCCGGTCAAAAGTAGGGCAATCACACCAAGGGTGGAAAAAAAGTACAAGGCGCCTCCTACGGACCCATCTTTCATCACAACACAGCTGCCACCAGACTCTGTTGTTGTAGGAGCAGCTAGGAAAAGGGCCAACTCTCACACATCTGGAGATGCACCACCCCCAGATAAAGAAAGCCGCAAGTTTGATGCAGCTGGTAAGAGAGTCGCAGCACAAGCTGCAAACCAGTGGCGCATCGCGAACTCCCAGGCACTACTTGCGCGCTATGACAGAGCCCACTGGGACGAGATGCAACATCTCATCGAACATCTGCCCAAAGACTTCCAAAATAGGGCAAAACAAGTGGTTGAGGAGGGACAAGCCATCTCCAACAACCAGATCCGCTCCTCCATGGACGCTGCAGATACAGCTGCACGGACAATTAATACATCTGTAACTATCAGAAGGCATGCATGGCTCCGAACGTCTGGATTTAAACCAGAGATTCAACAAGCAGTTCTCAATATGCCTTTTAATGAAAAAGAACTGTTCGGTCCAGAAGTGGACACAGCGATTGAGAAACTCAAAAAAGATACGGACACTGCCAAAGCCATGGGCGCACTCTACTCCCCGCAGAGCAGAGGGAATTACAGCTCATTCCGTAAAACGCCCTTTCGAGGGGGGTTTCGGGGTCAAAGCACACAAGCCAGCACCTCACAAGCCACACCGTCCAGTTACCAAGGACAGTATAGAGGAGGTTTTCGGGGACAATATAGAGGAGGGCAATTCCCTAGAAATAGAGGAAGATTCCAAAGCCCCAAAACCCCTACTACTAAACAGTGACTCACATGTCACTCACCCCCTCCACACAACACCAGTGGGGGGACGAATAGGTCATTATTACAGAGCATGGGAGAAAATCACTACAGACACTTGGGTTCTAGCAATTATCCAACATGGTTACTGCATAGAATTTCTACAGTTCCCTCCAAACATACCACCAAAAGCACAAAATTTAACAACACACCATTCCAATCTCCTAGAGATAGAAGTGCAGGCACTATTGCAAAAGAATGCAATCGAATTAGTGCCAAACACACAAATAAACACAGGAGTTTACTCACTGTACTTTCTGATACCAAAGAAGGACAAAACACTGAGACCAATCCTAGACCTCAGAGTAGTCAACACTTTCATCAAATCAGACCACTTCCACATGGTCACACTACAAGAAGTATTGCCATTGCTAAAGCTGCACGACTACATGGCAACTTTAGACCTCAAGGATGCTTATTTCCATATACCAATACACCCATCGCACAGGAAATACCTAAGGTTTGTATTCAAAGGAATACATTACCAATTCAAGGTACTGCCTTTCGGATTAACAACCGCACCAAGAGTCTTTACCAAATGTCTAGCGGTAGTCGCTGCACACATCAGAAGGCAGCAAATACATGTGTTCCCATATCTAGACGACTGGCTAATCAAGGCCCATTCGTTCATACAGTGCTCAAATCACACAAATCATATCATACAAACCCTCTTCAAACTAGGGTTCACCGTCAATTTCACAAAATCCAAAATTCTGCCACGCAAGGTACAACAATACCTGGGAGCCATAATAGACACATCAAAAGGAGTAGCCACTCCAAGTCCACAAAGAATTCAAAATTTCAACACCATCATACAACGCATGTATCCAACACAAAAGATACAAGCAAAGATGGTATTACAACTCCTAGGCATGATGTCATCATGCATAGCCATTGTCCCAAACGCAAGACTGCACATGAGGCCCTTACAACAATGCCTAGCATCACAGTGGTCTCAAGCACAGGGTCACCTTCTAGATCTGGTGTTAATAGACCGCCAAACTTACCTCTCGCTTCTGTGGTGGAACAACATAAATTTAAACAAGGGGCGGCCTTTCCAAGACCCAGTGCCACAATACGTAATAACAACAGATGCTTCCATGACAGGGTGGGGAGCACACCTCGATCAACACAGCATACAAGGACAATGGAACGTACATCAAACAAAACTGCATATCAATCACCTAGAACTTCTTGCAGTTTTTCAAGCACTAAAAGCTTTCCAACCAATAATAGTTCACAAATACATTCTCGTCAAAACAGACAACATGACAACAATGTATTATCTAAACAAGCAGGGAGGGACGCACTCCACGCAGTTAAGCCTGTTAGCACAAAAAATTTGGCATTGGGCAATTCACAACCAAATTCGCCTAATTGCACAGTTTATACCAGGGATACAAAATCAACTCGCAGACAATCTCTCTCGAGATCACCAACAGGTCCACGAATGGGAAATTCACCCCCAAATACTGAACACTTATTTCAAACTCTGGGGAACACCTCAGATAGACTTGTTTGCGACAAGGGAGAACGCAAAATGCCAAAACTTCGCATCCAGATACCCACACAAACAATCCCAAGGCAATGCCCTATGGATGAACTGGTCAGGGATATTTGCTTACGCTTTTCCTCCTCTCCCTCTCCTTCCTTACCTGGTAAACAAACTCAGTCAAAGCAAACTCAAACTCATATTGATAGCACCAACTTGGGCAAGGCAACCCTGGTACACAACCCTGCTAGACCTATCAGTGGTACCCTGCATCAAATTGCCCAACAGGCCAGATCTGTTGACACAGCACAACCAAAAGATCAGACACCCAGATCCAGCATCGCTGAATCTAGCAATCTGGCTCCTGAAATCCTAGAATTCGGGCACTTACAACTTACCCAAGAATGTATGGAAGTCATAAAACAAGCCAGAAGGCCATCCACCAGGCACTGCTATGCAAGTAAATGGAAGAGGTTTGTTTGCTACTGCCATATTAATCAAATACAACCATTACACACAACTCCAGAACATGTAGTGGGTTACTTGCTTCACTTACAAAAATCTAACCTGGCTTTCTCTCCCATTAAAATACACCTTGCAGCAATATCTGCATACCTGCAGACTACCTATTCAACTTCCCTATATAAGATACCAGTCATTAAAGCATTCATGGAGGGCCTTAGGAGAATTATACCACCAAGAACACCACCTGTTCCTTCATGGAACCTAAATGTTGTCCTAACTAGACTTATGGGTCCACCTTTTGAACCCATGCACTCCTGCGACATACAGTTCCTAACCTGGAAGGTGGCATTTCTCATCGCCATTACTTCCCTAAGAAGAGTAAGCGAGATTCAGGCGTTTACAATACAGGAACCTTTTATACAACTACACAAGAATAAGGTCGTCCTAAGGACCAATCCTAAATTTTTGCCAAAGGTTATTTCACCGTTCCATCTAAATCAAACAGTGGAACTTCCAGTGTTCTTTCCACAGCCAGATACCGTAGCTGAAAGGGCACTACATACATTAGATGTCAAAAGAGCATTGATGTATTACATTGACAGAACAAAAAACATCAGAAAGACTAAACAACTATTTATTGCATTTCAAAAACCTCATGCAGGAAACCCAATATCAAAACAAGGTATAGCCAGATGGATAGTTAAATGCATCCAAATCTGCTACCTTAAAGCTAAACGACAGCTGCCCATTACACCAAGGGCACACTCAACCAGAAAGAAAGGTGCTACCATGGCCTTTCTAGGAAACATCCCAATGCAAGAAATATGTAAGGCAGCCACATGGTCTACGCCTCACACATTCACCAAGCACTACTGTGTAGACGTGTTATCCGCACAACAAGCCACAGTAGGTCAAGCCGTATTAAGAACATTATTTCAAACTACTTCCACTCCTACAGGCTGATCCACCGCTTTGGGGAGATAACTGCTGTAAGGAAATGCCTCCTTGGCATGGTTGCCCCCTGACTTTTTGCCTTTGCTGATGCTATGTTTACAATTGAAAGTGTGCTGAGGCCTGCTAACCAGGCCCCAGCACCAGTGTTCTTTCCCTAACCTGTACTTTTGTATCCACAATTGGCAGACCCTGGCATCCAGATAAGTCCCTTGTAACTGGTACTTCTAGTACCAAGGGCCCTGATGCCAAGGAAGGTCTCTAAGGGATGCAGCATGTCTTATGCCACCCTGGAGACCTCTCACTCAGCACAGACACACTGCTTGCCAGCTTGTGTGTGCTAGTGAGGACAAAACGAATAAGTCGACATGGCACTCCCCTCAGGGTGCCATGCCAGCCTCTCACTGCCTATGCAGTATAGGTAAGACACCCCTCTAGCAGGCCTTACAGCCCTAAGGCAGGGTGCACTATACCATAGGTGAGGGTACCAGTGCATGAGCATGGTACCCCTACAGTGTCTAAACAAAACCTTAGACATTGTAAGTGCAGGGTAGCCATAAGAGTATATGGTCTGGGAGTCTGTCAAACACGAACTCCACAGCACCATAATGGCTACACTGAAAACTGGGAAGTTTGGTATCAAACTTCTC
Source organism: Pleurodeles waltl (assembly GCF_031143425.1). NCBI lineage: Eukaryota > Metazoa > Chordata > Amphibia > Caudata > Salamandridae > Pleurodeles > Pleurodeles waltl. The sequence goes on from NW_027149998.1 coordinate 60,156, forward strand.
AGCACAATAAATGCACACTGATGCCAGTGTACATTTTATTGTAAAATACACCACAGAGGGCACCTTAGAGGTGCCCCCTGAAACTTAACCAACTGTCTGTGTAGGCTGACTAGTTCCCGCAGCCTGCCACACCAGAGACATGTTGCTGGCCCCATGGGGAGAGTGCCTTTGTCACTCTGAGGCCAGTAACAAAGCCTGCACTGGGTGGAGATGCTAACACCTCCCCCAGGCAGGAGCTGTGACACCTGGCGGTGAGCCTCAAAGGCTCACCCCTTTGTCACAGCCCAGCAGGGCACTCCAGCTTAGTGGAGTTGCCCGCCCCCTCCGGCCACGGCCCCCACTTTTGGCGGCAAGGCTGGAGGGAACAAAGAAAGCAACAAGGAGGAGTCACTGGCCAGTCAGGACAGCCCCTAAGGTGTCCTGAGCTGAGGTGACTCTGACTTTTAGAAATCCTCCATCTTGCAGATGGAGGATTCCCCCAATAGGGTTAGGATTGTGACCCCCTCCCCTTGGGAGGAGGCACAAAGAGGGTGTACCCACCCTCAGGGCTAGTAGCCATTGGCTACTAACCCCCCAGACCTAAACACGCCCTTAAATTTAGTATTTAAGGGCTACCCTGAACCCTAGAAAATTAGATTCCTGCAACTACAAGAAGAAGGACTGCCTAGCTGAAAAACCCCTGCAGAGGAAGACCAGAAGACGACAACTGCCTTGGCTCCAGAAACTCACCGGCCTGTCTCCTGCCTTCCAAAGATCCTGCTCCAGCGACGCCTTCCAAAGGGACCAGCGACCTCGACATCCTCTGAGGACTGCCCCTGCTTCGAAAAGACAAGAAACTCCCGAGGACAGCGGACCTGCTCCAAGAAAGGCTGCAACTTTGTTTCCAGCAGCTTTAAAGAACCCTGCAAACTCCCCGCAAAAGGCGTGAGACTTGCAACACTGCACCCGGCGACCCCGACTCGGCTGGTGGCGATCCAACACCTCAGGAGGGACCCCAGGACTACTCTAAGACTGTGAGTACAAAAACCTGTCCCCCCTGAGCCCCCACAGCGCCGCCTGCAGAGGGAATCCCGAGGCTTCCCCTGACCGCGACTCTTTGAATCCTAAGTCCCGACACCTGGGAGAGACCCTGCACCCGCAGCCCCCAGGACCTGAAGGACCGGACTTTCACTGGAGGAGTGACCCCCAGGAGTCCCTCTCCCTTGCCCAAGTGGAGGTTTCCCCGAGGAACCCCCCCCTTGCCTGCCTGCAGCGCTGAAGAGATCCCTAGATCTCCCATTGACTTCCATTACAAACCCGACGCTTGTTTCTACACTGCACCCGGCCGCCCCCGCGCTGCTGAGGGTGAAATTTCTGTGTGGACTTGTGTCCCCCCCGGTGCCCTACAAAACCCCCCTGGTCTGCCCTCCGAAGACGCGGGTACTTACCTGCAAGCAGACCGGAACCGGGGCACCCCCTTCTCTCCATTCTAGCCTATGCGTTTTGGGCACCACTTTGAACTCTGCACCTGACCGGCCCTGAGCTGCTGGTGTGGTGACTTTGGGGTTGCTCTGAACCCCCAACGGTGGGCTACCTTGGACCAAGAACTGAACCCTGTAAGTGTCTTACTTACCTGGTAAACCTAACAAATACTTACCTCCCCTAGGAACTGTGAAAATTGCACTAAGTGTCCACTTTTAAAACAGCTATTTGTCAATAACTTGAAAAGTATACATGCAATTTTGATGATTTGAAGTTCCTAAAGTACTTACCTGCAATACCTTTCGAATGAGATATTACATGTAGAATTTGAACCTGTGGTTCTTAAAATAAACTAAGAAAAGATATTTTTCTATATAAAAACCTATTGGCTGGATTTGTCTCTGAGTGTGTGTACCTCATTTATTGTCTATGTGTATGTACAACAAATGCTTAACACTACTCCTTGGATAAGCCTACTGCTCGACCACACTACCACAAAATAGAGCATTAGTATTATCTATTTTTACCACTATTTTACCTCTAAGGGGAACCCTTGGACTCTGTGCATGCTATTCCTTACTTTGAAATAGCACATACAGAGCCAACTTCCTACATTGGTGGATCAGCGGTGGGGTACAAGACTTTGCATTTGCTGGACTACTCAGCCAATACCTGATCACACGACAAATTCCAAAATTGTCATTAGAAATTGATTTTTGCAATTTGAAAAGTTTTCTAAATTCTTAAAAGACCTGCTAGGGCCTTGTGTTAGATCCTGTTTAGCATTTCTTTTAGAGTTTAAAAGTTTGTAAAAGTTTGAATTAGATTCTAGAACCAGTTTTAGTTTCTTAAAAAGTATTCCAACTTTTAGAAGCATAATGTCTAGCACAGATGTGAATGTGGTGGAACTCGACACCACACCTTACCTCCATCTACAGATGAGAGAGCTAAGGTCACTCTGTAAACTAAAGAAAATAGCAATGGGCCCCAAACCTACCAAAGTACAGCTCCAGGAGCTTTTGGCAGAGTTTGAAAAGGCCAACCCCTCTGAGGATGGCCACTCAGAGGATGAAGATAGTGACTTGGAGGGAAATTCCCCCCCTCCAGTCCTACTTAGGGAGAGCAGGGCTTCTCAAGCCCTGACTCCACAAATAATAGTCAGAGATGCTGGTTCCCTCACAGGAGGGACCAACAACTCTGAAATCACTGAGGATAACTCCAGTGAAGAGGACATCCAGTTAGCCAGGATGGCCAAAAGATTGGCTTTGGAAAGACAGATCCTAGCCATAGAGAGGGAAAGACAAGAGATGGGCCTAGGACCCATCAATGGTGGCAGCAACATAAATAGGGTCAGAGATTCTCCTGACATGTTGAAAATCCCCAAAGGGATTGTAACTAAATATGAAGATGGTGATGACATCACCAAATGGTTCACAGCTTTTGAGAGGGCTTGTGTAACCAGAAAAGTGAACAGATCTCACTGGGGTGCTCTCCTTTGGGAAATGTTCACAGGAAAGTGTAGGGATAGACTCCTCACACTCTCTGGACAAGATGCAGAATCTTATGACCTCATGAAGGGTACCCTGATTGAGGGCTTTGGATTCTCCACTGAGGAGTACAGGATTAGGTTCAGGGGGGCTCAAAAATCCTCGAGCCAGACCTGGGTTGACTTTGTTGACTACTCAGTGAAAACACTAGATGGTTGGATTCAAGGCAGTGGTGTAAGTAATTATGATGGGCTGTACAATTTATTTGTGAAAGAACACCTGTTAAGTAATTGTTTCAATGATAAACTGCATCAGCATCTGGTAGACCTAGGACCAATTTCTCCCCAAGAATTGGGAAAGAAGGCGGACCATTGGGTCAAGACAAGGGTGTCCAAGACTTCAACAGGGGGTGACCAAAAGAAAGGGGTCACGAAGACTCCCCAGCAGAAGGGTGATGAGACAACCAAAACTAAAAATAGTAAAGAGTCTTCCACAGGCCCCCAAAAACCTGCACAGGAGGGTGGGCCCAGAGCCTCTTCACAAAACAATGGGTACAAGGGTAAAAACTTTGATCCCAAAAAGGCCTGGTGTCATAGCTGTAAACAGCATGGACACCAAACTGGAGACAAGGCCTGTCCCAAGAAAGGTTCCACTCCAAACTCCCATCCAGGTAACACTGGTATGGCTAGTCTCCAAGTGGGATCAACAGTGTGCCCAGAGCAAATCAGGGTCCACACTGAAGCTACTCTAGTTTCTGAGGGTGGGGTGGATTTAGCCACACTAGCTGTCTGGCCGCCTAACATGCAAAAATACAGACAGCAACTCTTAATTAATGGGACTAGAATAGAGGGCCTGAGGGATACAGGTGCCAGTGTCACCATGGTGACAGAGAAACTGGTTTCCCCTGGCCAATACCTGACTGGAAAAACTTACACAGTCACCAACGCTGACAATCAGAGAAAAGTACATCCCATGGCAATGGTTACTTTAGAATGGGGAGGGGTCAATGGCCTGAAGCAGGTGGTGGTCTCCTCAAATATCCCAGTGGACTGTCTGCTTGGAAATGACCTGGAGTCCTCAGCATGGGCTGAGGTAGAGCTAAAAACCCATGCAGCAATGCTGGGTATCCCTGAACTGGTGTGTGTGAAAACAAGAGCACAATACAAGGCACAGGGTGAAAAAGTAGAGCTGGAGTCTGGAAAAATGGCCCAGCCTACCAAGAGAACAGGAAAGTCAGTTGGGAAACCAACTGCAACACAGCAAAAGAAAGGGAACCTCTCTTCTCAGGAAGAAGTTCTGCCCTCTGAGGGAACTGAGCCTTTGGAGCTTGAACCTTATCAGGTTGAGCTCTTAGGCCCAGGGGGACCCTCAAGGGAGGAGCTGTGTAAGGGACAAGAAACCTGTCCCTCTCTTGAAGGCCTTAGGCAGCAAGCTGCTGAAGAGTCCAAAGGCAAGAAAAATGGAACACATAGGGTCTATTGGGAAGATGGGCTCCTGTACACTGAGGCCAGAGACCCCAAACCTGGTGCCACTAGGAGAGTGGTAGTGCCTCAGCTGTTCAGAGAGTTCATCCTAACATTGGCCCATGACATTCCCCTTGCTGGACATTTGGGACAAACCAAGACGTGGGAGAGGTTAGTCAACCACTTCTACTGGCCCAATATGTCCAACATGGTTAAGGAGTTTTGCCTCTCCTGCCCCACCTGTCAAGCCAGTGGTAAGACAGGTGGGCATCCAAAGGCCCCCCTCATTCCACTCCCAGTGGTGGGGGTGCCCTTTGAAAGAGTGGGTGTGGACATAGTTGGTCCACTAGAACCTCCCACAGCCTCAGGAAATATGTATATCCTGGTAGTAGTGGATCATGCTACCAGGTATCCTGAAGCTATTCCCCTTAGGTCGACTACTGCCCCTGCAGTAGCCAAGGCCCTCATTGGTATCTTTACCAGAGTGGGTTTCCCTAAGGAGGTGGTGTCTGACAGAGGTACCAACTTCATGTCAGCATACCTAAAGCACATGTGGAATGAGTGTGGAGTGACTTATAAATTCACTACACCATACCATCCACAAACTAATGGCTTAGTTGAGAGATTCAACAAGACATTAAAGGGCATGATCATGGGGCTCCCAGAAAAACTCAAAAGGAGATGGGATGTCCTCCTGCCATGTCTGCTTTTCGCTTACAGGGAGGTACCACAGAAGGGAGTAGGGTTCTCACCCTTTGAACTTCTGTTTGGTCATCCTGTAAGGGGACCACTTGCCCTTGTTAAAGAAGGCTGGGAGAGACCTCTCCATGAGCCTAAACAGGACATAGTGGACTATGTACTTGGCCTTCGCTCTAGAATGGCAGAGTACATGGAAAAGGCAACCAAAAACCTTGAGGCCAGCCAACAACTCCAGAAGTTTTGGTATGACCAAAAGGCTGCACTGGTTGAGTTCCAACCAGGGCAGAAAGTCTGGGTTCTGGAGCCGGTGGCTCCCAGGGCACTCCAGGACAAATGGAGTGGCCCTTACCCAGTGCTAGAGAGGAAGAGTCAGGTCACCTACCTGGTGGACCTGGGCACAAGCAGGAGCCCCAAGAGGGTAATCCATGTGAACCGCCTTAAGCTCTTCCATGACAGGGCTGATGTGAATCTGTTGATGGTAACAGATGAGGATCAGGAGGCAGAGAGTGAACCTCTCCCTGATCTTCTGTCGTCAGACCCAAAAGATGGCACAGTAGATGGAGTGATCTACTCAGACACCCTCTCTGGCCAACAGCAGGCTGATTGTAGGAGAGTCCTACAACAGTTTCCTGAGCTTTTCTCCCTAACCCCTGGTCAGACACACCTGTGTACCCATGATGTGGACACAGGAGACAGCATGCCTGTCAAGAACAAAATCTTCAGACAGTCTGACCATGTTAAGGAAAGCATCAAGATGGAAGTCCACAAGATGCTGGAATTGGGAGTGATTGAGCGCTCTGACAGCCCCTGGGCTAGCCCAGTGGTCTTAGTCCCCAAACCTCACACCAAAGATGGAAAGAAAGAGATGAGGTTTTGTGTGGACTACAGAGGGCTCAACTCTGTCACCAAGACAGATGCCCATCCAATTCCAAGAGCTGATGAGCTCATTGATAAATTAGGTGCTGCCAAATTTCTAAGTACCTTTGACTTAACAGCAGGGTACTGGCAAATAAAAATGGCACCTGGAGCAAAAGAAAAGACAGCATTCTCCACACCTGATGGGCATTATCAGTTTACTGTTATGCCCTTTGGTTTAAAGAATGCCCCTGCCACCTTCCAAAGGTTGGTGAATCAAGTCCTTGCTGGCTTGGAGTCCTTTAGCACAGCTTATCTTGATGATATTGCTGTCTTTAGCTCCACCTGGCAGGATCACCTGGTCCACCTGAGGAAGGTTTTGAAGGCTCTGCAATCTGCAGGCCTCTCTATCAAGGCATCCAAATGCCAGATAGGGCAGGGAACTGTGGTTTACTTGGGCCACCTTGTAGGTGGAGGCCAAGTTCAGCCACTCCAACCCAAGATCCAGACCATTCTGGACTGGGTAGCTCCAAAAACCCAGACTCAAGTCAGGGCATTCCTTGGCTTGACTGGGTACTACAGGAGGTTTGTGAAGGGATATGGATCCATTGTGACAGCCCTCACTGAGCTCACCTCCAAGAAAATGCCCAAGAAAGTAAACTGGACTGTGGACTGCCAACAGGCCTTTGACACCCTGAAACAGGCAATGTGCTCAGCACCAGTTCTCAAAGCTCCAGATTATTCTAAGCAGTTCATTGTGCAGACTGATGCCTCTGAACATGGGATAGGGGCAGTTTTGTCCCAAACAAATGATGATGGCCTTGACCAGCCTGTTGCTTTCATTAGCAGGAGGTTACTCCCCAGGGAGCAGCGTTGGAGTGCCATTGAGAGGGAGGCCTTTGCTGTGGTTTGGTCCCTGAAGAAGCTGAGACCATACCTCTTTGGGACTCACTTCCTAGTTCAAACTGACCACAGACCTCTCAAATGGCTGATGCAAATGAAAGGTGAAAATCCTAAACTGTTGAGGTGGTCCATCTCCCTACAGGGAATGGACTTTATAGTGGAACACAGACCTGGGACTGCCCATGCCAATGCAGATGGCCTTTCCAGGTTCTTCCACTTAGAAAATGAAGACTCTCTTGGGAAAGGTTAGTCTCATCCTCTTTCGTTTGGGGGGGGGTTGTGTAAGGAAATGCCTCCTTGGCATGGTTGCCCCCTGACTTTTTGCCTTTGCTGATGCTATGTTTACAATTGAAAGTGTGCTGAGGCCTGCTAACCAGGCCCCAGCACCAGTGTTCTTTCCCTAACCTGTACTTTTGTATCCACAATTGGCAGACCCTGGCATCCAGATAAGTCCCTTGTAACTGGTACTTCTAGTACCAAGGGCCCTGATGCCAAGGAAGGTCTCTAAGGGATGCAGCATGTCTTATGCCACCCTGGAGACCTCTCACTCAGCACAGACACACTGCTTGCCAGCTTGTGTGTGCTAGTGAGGACAAAACGAATAAGTCGACATGGCACTCCCCTCAGGGTGCCATGCCAGCCTCTCACTGCCTATGCAGTATAGGTAAGACACCCCTCTAGCAGGCCTTACAGCCCTAAGGCAGGGTGCACTATACCATAGGTGAGGGTACCAGTGCATGAGCATGGTACCCCTACAGTGTCTAAACAAAACCTTAGACATTGTAAGTGCAGGGTAGCCATAAGAGTATATGGTCTGGGAGTCTGTCAAACACGAACTCCACAGCACCATAATGGCTACACTGAAAACTGGGAAGTTTGGTATCAAACTTCTCAGCACAATAAATGCACACTGATGCCAGTGTACATTTTATTGTAAAATACACCACAGAGGGCACCTTAGAGGTGCCCCCTGAAACTTAACCAACTGTCTGTGTAGGCTGACTAGTTCCCGCAGCCTGCCACACCAGAGACATGTTGCTGGCCCCATGGGGAGAGTGCCTTTGTCACTCTGAGGCCAGTAACAAAGCCTGCACTGGGTGGAGATGCTAACACCTCCCCCAGGCAGGAGCTGTGACACCTGGCGGTGAGCCTCAAAGGCTCACCCCTTTGTCACAGCCCAGCAGGGCACTCCAGCTTAGTGGAGTTGCCCGCCCCCTCCGGCCACGGCCCCCACTTTTGGCGGCAAGGCTGGAGGGAACAAAGAAAGCAACAAGGAGGAGTCACTGGCCAGTCAGGACAGCCCCTAAGGTGTCCTGAGCTGAGGTGACTCTGACTTTTAGAAATCCTCCATCTTGCAGATGGAGGATTCCCCCAATAGGGTTAGGATTGTGACCCCCTCCCCTTGGGAGGAGGCACAAAGAGGGTGTACCCACCCTCAGGGCTAGTAGCCATTGGCTACTAACCCCCCAGACCTAAACACGCCCTTAAATTTAGTATTTAAGGGCTACCCTGAACCCTAGAAAATTAGATTCCTGCAACTACAAGAAGAAGGACTGCCTAGCTGAAAAACCCCTGCAGAGGAAGACCAGAAGACGACAACTGCCTTGGCTCCAGAAACTCACCGGCCTGTCTCCTGCCTTCCAAAGATCCTGCTCCAGCGACGCCTTCCAAAGGGACCAGCGACCTCGACATCCTCTGAGGACTGCCCCTGCTTCGAAAAGACAAGAAACTCCCGAGGACAGCGGACCTGCTCCAAGAAAGGCTGCAACTTTGTTTCCAGCAGCTTTAAAGAACCCTGCAAACTCCCCGCAAAAGGCGTGAGACTTGCAACACTGCACCCGGCGACCCCGACTCGGCTGGTGGCGATCCAACACCTCAGGAGGGACCCCAGGACTACTCTAAGACTGTGAGTACAAAAACCTGTCCCCCCTGAGCCCCCACAGCGCCGCCTGCAGAGGGAATCCCGAGGCTTCCCCTGACCGCGACTCTTTGAATCCTAAGTCCCGACACCTGGGAGAGACCCTGCACCCGCAGCCCCCAGGACCTGAAGGACCGGACTTTCACTGGAGGAGTGACCCCCAGGAGTCCCTCTCCCTTGCCCAAGTGGAGGTTTCCCCGAGGAACCCCCCCCTTGCCTGCCTGCAGCGCTGAAGAGATCCCTAGATCTCCCATTGACTTCCATTACAAACCCGACGCTTGTTTCTACACTGCACCCGGCCGCCCCCGCGCTGCTGAGGGTGAAATTTCTGTGTGGACTTGTGTCCCCCCCGGTGCCCTACAAAACCCCCCTGGTCTGCCCTCCGAAGACGCGGGTACTTACCTGCAAGCAGACCGGAACCGGGGCACCCCCTTCTCTCCATTCTAGCCTATGCGTTTTGGGCACCACTTTGAACTCTGCACCTGACCGGCCCTGAGCTGCTGGTGTGGTGACTTTGGGGTTGCTCTGAACCCCCAACGGTGGGCTACCTTGGACCAAGAACTGAACCCTGTAAGTGTCTTACTTACCTGGTAAACCTAACAAATACTTACCTCCCCTAGGAACTGTGAAAATTGCACTAAGTGTCCACTTTTAAAACAGCTATTTGTCAATAACTTGAAAAGTATACATGCAATTTTGATGATTTGAAGTTCCTAAAGTACTTACCTGCAATACCTTTCGAATGAGATATTACATGTAGAATTTGAACCTGTGGTTCTTAAAATAAACTAAGAAAAGATATTTTTCTATATAAAAACCTATTGGCTGGATTTGTCTCTGAGTGTGTGTACCTCATTTATTGTCTATGTGTATGTACAACAAATGCTTAACACTACTCCTTGGATAAGCCTACTGCTCGACCACACTACCACAAAATAGAGCATTAGTATTATCTATTTTTACCACTATTTTACCTCTAAGGGGAACCCTTGGACTCTGTGCATGCTATTCCTTACTTTGAAATAGCACATACAGAGCCAACTTCCTACAACTGCTTACTAGTCTATGCAGAACATGCGTATCTACAGCGACAGATGCCATCGAACTGAAAATGTCACTTACCCAGTGTACATCTGTTCGTGGCATCAGTCGCAGTAGATTCGCATGTGCCCACCCGCCTCCCCGGGAGCCTGTAGCAGTTTGGAAGTTACCTTCAATTATTTATATATGTATCATCTCAACCTTAAATAGGTGCATACTTAGTCACTCCATTGCATGGGCACTATTACTACAATTCAACTCCTACCTCACCCTCTGCGGGGGAAAAACAATCGAAGATGGAGTCGGCGCCCATGCGCAATGGAGACAAAAGGAGGAGTCACTCGGTCCCGTGACTCGAAAGACTTCTTCGAAGAAAAACAACTTGTAACACTCCGGCCCAACACCAGATGGCGAGCTATTGCAGAACATGCGAATCTACTGCGACTGATGCCACGAACAGATGTACACTGGGTAAGTGACATTTTCATTTCTAGGGTTCAGGGTAGCCCTTAAATACTAAATTTAAGGGCGTGTTTAGGTCTGGGGGGTTAGTAGCCAATGGCTACTAGCCCTGAGGGTGGGTACACCCTCTTTGTGCCTCCTCCCAAGGGGAGAGGGTCACAATCCTAACCCTATTGGGGGAATCCTCCATCTGCAAGATGGAGGATTTCTAAAAGTTAGTCACCTCAGCTCAGGACACCTTAGGGGCTGTCCTGACTGGCCAGTGACTCCTCCTTGTTATTCTCATTATTTTCTCCGGCCTTGCCGCCAAAAGTGGGGGCCGGGGCCGGAGGGGGCGGGCAACTCCACTAGCTGGAGTGTCCTGCGGTGCTGTGACAAAGGGGTGAGCCTTTGAGGCTCACCGCCAGGTGTTACAGCTCCTGCCTGGGGGAGGTGTTAGCATCTCCACCCAGTGCAGGCTTTGTTACTGGCCTCAGAGTGACAAAGGCACTCTCCCCATGGGGCCAGCAACATGTCTCTAGTGTGGCAGGCTGCTGGAACTAGTCAGCCTACACAGATAGTCGGTTAAGTTTCAGGGGGCACCTCTAAGGTGCCCTCTGGGGTGTATTTTGCAATAAAATATACACTGGCATCAGTGTGCATTTATTGTGCTGAGAAGTTTGATACCAAACTTCCCAGTTTTCAGTGTAGCCATTATGGTGCTGTGGAGTTAGTGTTTGACAGACTCCCAGACCATATACTCTTATGGCTACCCTGCACTTACAATGTCTAAGGTTTTGCTTAGACACTGTAGGGGTACAGTGCTCATGCACTGGTACCCTCACCTATGGTATAGTGCACCCTGCCTTAGGGCTGTAAGGCCTGCTAGAGGGGTGTCTTACCTATACTGCATAGGCAGTGAGAGGCTGGCATGGCACCCTGAGGGGAGTGCCATGTCGACTTACTCGTTTTGTCCTCACTAGCACACACAAGCTGGCAAGCAGTGTGTCTGTGCTGAGTGAGAGGTCTCCAGGGTGGCATAAGACATGCTGCAGCCCTTAGAGACCTTCCTTGGCATCAGGGCCCTTGGTACTAGAAGTACCAGTTACAAGGGACTTATCTGGATGCCAGGGTCTGCCAATTGTGGATACAATGGTACATTTTAGGTGAAAGAACACTGGTGCTGGGGCCTGGTTAGCAGGGTCCCAGCACACTTCTCAGTCAAGTCAGCATCAGTATCAGGCAAAAAGTGGGGGGTAACTGCAACAGGGAGCCATTTCTTTACACTACTCCTCTAATAAGCCTACTGCTCGACCACACTACCACAAAATAGAGCATTAGAATTCTCTTTTTGCCACTATCTTACCTCTAAGGGGAACCCTTGGACTCTGTGCATACTATTCCTTACTTTGAAATAGTGCATACAGAGCCAACTTCCTACACCTCTGATAAAGCTAACTGCTCTCCCACACTACCAGAAAAGACTGCATTAGTAATAACTAGTTTAGCCTCTGTTAAGCTTTTGGGGAATCCCTGGACTCTATACACTATCATTTTGATATAGTATATACAGAGCCAGTATCCTGCAATTTATATCTGAGATATAGTTTAATTTAGAGCTGAGGAGTGTACAACACTTGGTATTGTCAAGTTTGTTCATCGTAGTTTTCAAATTCCTTACCTTGGCAAAAAATATACATGTTTTGGTTTGGAAGTACTCCCTGAATTCAGTTTTTTATTTTATTTTAAAGCACCTTAGCGGTTACTGCTGAGCTCTAGCTCTTTAAAAACCCGTAACATCTTGATTTTGTTAAATGCAGTTTCATTACTTCTGTTTCAGAAAAGCTGCCAGAGAAATCATTGAAGCCAGATTTCAGTCAACCTAAGCAAGCTATCAAAGGTATGTCCTTCTGCCTGCACAAAATAAGATCTGTTTATTGCCATTTTGTTGGACTGTTTTGACACTACTTATGATTTGTTTTAGTAAATCCGAAAGCAAATAATGTTGAGAAGGGCCCAGAAGTGAGTAAAACTCCAGCTGTACAGAAAACAGAAGATTCCAGAAAAGGTAAATCGCAAATTCAGTTGTTTTGTAGCGATGCTAAATACCTTATGTTTTCACAAGTGTCTGTTATATTATAACAAATTTCTAATACAGATTACACTGTAGTCATCCAAAATTGAGAGCTTGTAGTGGTGTAACTTGATTATTCTGAGTGTACATGATCAGTTTTTGAAGGTAACGCAGGCTGTGTGAGCCAGTGAGAATTCCTTGTGTTAATCATGCGTAGTGGTTAAACAAATTGTAAGGAAATGCCTCCTTGGCATGGTTGCCCCCTGACTTTTTGCCTTTGCTGATGCTATGTTTACAATTGAAAGTGTGCTGAGGCCTGCTAACCAGGCCCCAGCACCAGTGTTCTTTCCCTAACCTGTACTTTTGTATCCACAATTGGCAGACCCTGGCATCCAGATAAGTCCCTTGTAACTGGTACTTCTAGTACCAAGGGCCCTGATGCCAAGGAAGGTCTCTAAGGGATGCAGCATGTCTTATGCCACCCTGGAGACCTCTCACTCAGCACAGACACACTGCTTGCCAGCTTGTGTGTGCTAGTGAGGACAAAACGAGTAAGTCGACATGGCACTCCCCTCAGGGTGCCATGCCAGCCTCTCACTGCCTATGCAGTATAGGTAAGACACCCCTCTAGCAGGCCTTACCGCCCTAAGGCAGGGTGCACTATACCATAGGTGAGGGTACCAGTGCATGAGCATGGTACCCCTACAGTGTCTAAACAAAACCTTAGACATTGTAAGTGCAGGGTAGCCATAAGAGTATATGGTCTGGGAGTCTGTCAAACACGAACTCCACAGCACCATAATGGCTACACTGAAAACTGGGAAGTTTGGTATCAAACTTCTCAGCACAATAAATGCACACTGATGCCAGTGTACATTTTATTGTAAAATACACCCCAGAGGGCACCTTAGAGGTGCCCCCTGAAACTTAACCGACTGTCTGTGTAGGCTGACTAGTTCCAGCAGCCTGCCACACCAGAGACATGTTGCTGGCCCCATGGGGAGAGTGCCTTTGTCACTCTGAGGCCAGTAACAAAGCCTGCACTGGGTGGAGATGCTAACACCTCCCCCAGGCAGGAGCTGTGACACCTGGCGGTGAGCCTCAAAGGCTCACCCCTTTGTCACAGCCCAGCAGGGCACTCCAGCTTAGTGGAGTTGCCCGCCCCCTCCGGCCACGGCCCCCACTTTTGGCGGCAAGGCTGGAGGGAACAAAGAAAGCAACAAGGAGGAGTCACTGGCCAGTCAGGACAGCCCCTAAGGTGTCCTGAGCTGAGGTGACTCTGACTTTTAGAAATCCTCCATCTTGCAGATGGAGGATTCCCCCAATAGGGTTAGGATTGTGACCCCCTCCCCTTGGGAGGAGGCACAAAGAGGGTGTACCCACCCTCAGGGCTAGTAGCCATTGGCTACTAACCCCCCAGACCTAAACACGCCCTTAAATTTAGTATTTAAGGGCTACCCTGAACCCTAGAAAATTAGATTCCTGCAACTACAAGAAGAAGGACTGCCTAGCTGGAAAACCCCTGCAGAGGAAGACCAGAAGACGACTACTGCCTTGGCTCCAGAAACTCACCGGCCTGTCTCCTGCCTTCCAAAGATCCTGCTCCAGCGACGCCTTCCAAAGGGACCAGCGACCTCGACATCCTCTGAGGACTGCCCCTGCTTCGAAAAGACAAGAAACTCCCGAGGACAGCGGACCTGCTCCAAGAAAGGCTGCAACTTTGTTTCCAGCAGCTTTAAAGAACCCTGCAAGCTCCCCGCAAAAGGCGTGAGACTTGCAACACTGCACCCGGCGACCCCGACTCGGCTGGTGGCGATCCAACACCTCAGGAGGGACCCCAGGACTACTCTAAGACTGTGAGTACAAAAACCTGTCCCCCCTGAGCCCCCACAGCGCCGCCTGCAGAGGGAATCCCGAGGTTTCCCCTGACCGCGACTCTTTGAATCCTAAGTCCCGACACCTGGGAGAGACCCTGCACCCGCAGCCCCCAGGACCTGAAGGACCGGACTTTCACTGGAGGAGTGACCCCCAGGAGTCCCTCTCCCTTGCCCAAGTGGAGGTTTCCCCGAGGAACCCCCCCCTTGCCTGCCTGCAGCGCTGAAGAGATCCCTAGATCTCCCATTGACTTCCATTACAAACCCGACGCTTGTTTCTACACTGCACCCGGCCGCCCCCGCGCTGCTGAGGGTGAAATTTCTGTGTGGACTTGTGTCCCCCCCCGGTGCCCTACAAAACCCCCCTGGTCTGCCCTCCGAAGACGCGGGTACTTACCTGCAAGCAGACCGGAACCGGGGCACCCCCTTCTCTCCATTCTAGCCTATGTGTTTTGGGCACCACTTTGAACTCTGCACCTGACCGGCCCTGAACTGCTGGTGTGGTGACTTTGGGGTTGCTCTGAACCCCCAACGGTGGGCTACCTTGGACCAAGAACTAAGCCCTGTAAGTGCCTTACTTACCTGGTTAACCTAACAAATACTTACCTCCCCTAGGAACTGTGAAAATTGCACTAAGTGTCCACTTTTAAAACAGCTATTTGTGAATAACTTGAAAAGTATACATGCAATTTTGATGATTTGAAGTTCCTAAAGTACTTACCTGCAATACCTTTCGAATGAGCTATTACATGTAGAATTTGAACCTGTGGTTCTTAAAATAAACTAAGAAAAGATATTTTTCTATATAAAAACCTATTGGCTGGATTTGTCTCTGAGTGTGTGTACCTCATTTATTGTCTATGTGTATGTACAACAAATGCTTAACACTACTCCTTGGATAAGCCTACTGCTCGACCACACTACCACAAAATAGAGCATTAGTATTATCTCTTTTTACCACTATTTTACCTCTAAGGGGAACCCTTGGACTCTGTGCATGCTATTCCTTACTTTGAAATAGCACATACAGAGCCAACTTCCTACACAAATAATGCCTTCTCTTTCACAAAGTACATTGTGCTTGATTTATTTTAGTAAATGGTGATAAATTAAGGGCCATTCAAGTTTGATGTCAGTATTAAATTGAAACCATGATCCTGGGCTTAAAGCAATAGGTGCTATAGTTGATGCCAGAGTAACATTTTCTTTGGGCCAAATTGTGTGTTTTTTTTTTTTTTTTTTTTCCCTCTCTCCTCGGTATGCTACTTCTAACACAAACGTTTAAAGAGATGTCTGCGTATGAAAATTATTTTGTAATGTAAGCAGTTTCCTATTTGACTGTTCTTTATTCAAGACATGTTAATTAAATTTAAGTCACAATTTAAGTACATCTAACTGGAGAAAAACCTTTGGGCATTATGCTCTTAAACCTTGACATATCTGGAATTCTGACAGTTTTTGTGAATTTCTCAGTCCTCTTTCCTAAAACAGTTTAGTCCTCCCCATAATTCCCATTTATACAGCAACTCATAAAATGCTTCATTCCGTCATATGCGTTCTTGAGTTGGGTCTGAATCCGGCCAGAGTAAATTGGCAGTTCAATTGAACTTTTAGTTGATTTAGACCTGGCTGCCAAGCTCACATTTTATGGTCTGTGAGGCCTTTAAGGCCACGCTTCGAGGCTGTGATTGCACACAAAGCGAGCAAGTTAAGGAATTTAAGGCACAAGTAGGTGAATTGCAGGTGGCAGTTGATAGGCACACGTTTTATGGGGCAGTCAAGACCTGAAGAAAGGGCAAGGTCCAAATAGCAGCTTACATTGTTGGCAAAACAGAATAAGAGGGACTTCTTTATGTTGGAGGAGATCAGTTGCTCAAGATCTTTTCAGCTGAAGCTGTATGAGGACACAGTTGATTGGGCGGTTCCTTATCTGGTCCACGCGAGTTAAACAAGCTTCTTAATGTATTACTAAGGTCTTAAACCCAATTTTAAGTCTTTTCTGAGGACGACTATATTGTGCAAATATTTCTCTGGCACTGTAGACCTGCTTATCAAAATGTGCGTGCTATTCTCTTTGATAAATTGAGGAGTTCTTTGGCCTGATTAGGCTTCTACAACTTGAACTCAGCCCAAAGGTAAAACTTAACATCTAGTGTTTCAGAGCAGCAGCTGCATAGTCCAAAAGGGCAGAGGAAGGGGAGCAATGGCAGTTCAAGGTGGACAGGGTGACAGAGTGGGACACACGGGTGACATGCAGGAGAGTCTTATTACCTGGCGAGGGTCTTGGCAATAGTCTTTGGCTTTTGCCTGAATCGCAGGTAATGTTTGCAGGGTGGTTCTCCTTTTGCGTGGGGGGGTGCTGGGGGGGTGCTGGTGGCCTGTTGGTCCTGTGGCGGGGCCTCCTGTCCACTAGCGGCAGTGGCAGGCTGTTCAGTAGACTGGCTAGTGGCAGGAGCCCGCTGGTGTGATAGTCTCCCGCATAATGTTGGCCATGTCTGCCAGCACACCTGCAATGGAGACCAGGGTGGTGTTAATGGACTTCAAGTCCTCCCTGATTTTCCCCCCAAACGCACCCCCCTGGTACTGTCCCTCGTGCAACTTGTCCAGGATCTGACCCACCGTATCCTGGGACTGTCTGACCCACTGTAGGAAGTTGGCTCTGTATGCACTATTTCAAAGTTAGGAATAGTATGCACAGAGTCCAAGGGTTCCCCTTAGAGGTAAGATAGTGGCAAAAAGAGATACTAATGCTCTATTTTGTGGTAGTGTGGTCGAGGAGTAGGCTTATCAAAAGGAGTAGTGTTAAGCATTTGTTGTACATACACACAGGCAATAAATGAGGAACACACACTCAAACAATTCCAGGCCAATAGGTTTTTGTTATAGAAAAATATCTTTTCTTAGTTTATTTTAAGAACCACAGGTTCAAATTCTACATGTAATATCTCATTTGAAAGGTATTGCAGGTAAGTACTTTAGGAACTTTGAATAATTACAGTAGCATATATACTTTTTACATAAAACACATTTAGCTGTTTTAAAAGTGGACACTTAATTTTCACAGTTCCTGGGGGAGGTAAAGTAATGTTAGTTTTTGCAGGTAAGTAAACCACCTACGGGGTTTAGATTGGGGTCCAAGGTAGCCCACCGTTGGGGGGTTCAGAGCAACCCCAAAGTCACCACACCAGCAGCTCAGGGCCGGTCAGGTGCAGAGTTCAAAGTGGTGCCCAAAACGCATATTCTTCAATAGAGAGAAGGGGGTGCCCCGGTTCCGGTCTGCCAGCAGGTAAGTACCCGCGTCTTCGGAGGGCAGACCAGGGGGGTTTTGTAGGGCACCGGGGGGGACACAAGTCCACACAAAGTACACCCTCAGCAGCGCGGGGGCGGCCGGGTGCAGTGTGCAAACGAACATCGGGTTTCCAATGGGAGACCAAGGGGTCTCTTCAGCGGTGCAGGCAGGCAAGTGGGGGGCTCCTCGGGGTAGCCACCACCTGGGCAAGGGAGAGGGCCTCCTGGGGGTCACTCCTGCACTGGAGTTCCGATCCTTCAGGTGCTGCGGGCTGCAGGTGCAGGGTCTTTTCCAGCCGTCGGGATTTTAGAGTCAGGCAGTCGCGGTCAGGGGGAGCCTCGGGATTCCCTCTGCAGGCGTCACTGTGGGGGCTCAGGGGGGACAACTTTGGTTACTCACGATCTTGGAGTCGCCGGAGGGTCCTCCCTGAGGTGTTGGTTCTCCACCAGTCGAGTCGGGGTCGCCGGGTGCAGTGTTGCAAGTCTCACGCTTCTTGCGGGGATTGCAGGGGTCTTTAAATCTGCTCCTCTGTAACAAAGTTGCAGTCTTTTTGGAGCAGGTCCGCTGTCCTCGGGAGTTTCTAGTCTTTCTTGAAGCAGGGCAGTCCTCTGAGGATTCAGAGGTCGCTGGTCCTGGGGAAAGCATCGCTGGAGCAGGGTTCTTTAGAAGGCAGGAGACAGGCCGGTAGGACTGGGACCAAAGCAGTTGGTGTCTTTTCTTCTTCTGCAGGGGTCTTTCAGCTCAGCAGTCCTCTTCTTGTAGTTTCAGGAATCTAAATTCTTAGGTTCAGGGAAGCCCTTAAATACTAAATTTAAGGGCGTGTTTAGGTCTGGGGGGGTTAGTAGCCAATGGCTACTAGCCCTGAGGGTGGGTACACCATCTTTGTGCCTCCTCCCAAGGGGAGGGGGTCACATTCCTATCCCTATTGGGGGAATCCTCCCTCTGCAAGATGGAGTATTTCTAAAAGTTAGTCACTTCCGCTCAGGACACCTTAGGGGCTGTCCTGACTGGCCAGTGACTCCTCCTTGTTGTTCTCATTATCTCCTCCGGCCTTGCCGCCAAAAGTGGGGCTGTGACCGGAGGGGGCGGGCAACTCCACTAGCTGGAGTGCCCTGTGGTGCTGGAACAAAGGGGGTAAGCCTTTGAGGCTCACCGCCAGGTGTTACAGCTCCTGCCTGGGGGAGGTGTTAGCATCTCCACCCAGTGCAGGCTTTGTTACTAGCCACAGAGTGACAAAGGCACTCTCCCCATGTGGCCAGCAACATGTCTCGAGTGTGGCAGGCTGCTAGAACCAGTCAGCCTACACGGGTAGTTGGATTAGGTTTCAGGGGGCACCTCTAAGGTGCCCTCTGGGGTGTATTTTACAATAAAATGTACACTGGCATCAGTGTGCATTTATTGTGCTGAGAAGTTTGATACCAAACTTCCCAGTTTTCAGTGTAGCCATTATGGTGCTGTGGAGTCCGTGTTTGACGGACTCCCAGACCATATACTCTTATGGCTACCCTGCACTTACAATGTCTAAGGTTTGGCTTAGACACTGTAGGGGCACAGTGCTCATGCACTGGTGCCCTCACCTATGGTATAGTGCACCCTGCCTTAGGGCTGTAAGGCCTACTAGAGGGGTGACTTATCTATACTGCATAGGCAGTGTGAGGTTGGCATGGCACCCTGAGGGGAGTGCCATGTCGACTTACTCGTTTTGTTCTCACCAGCACACACAAGCTGGTAAGCAGTGTGTCTGTGCTGAGTGAGGGGTCCCCAGGGTGGCATAAGATATGCTGCAGCCCTAAAAGACCTTCCCTGGCATCAGGGCCCTTGGTACCAGGGGTACCAGTTACAAGGGACTTACCTGGATGCCAGGGTGTGCCAATTGTGGAATCAAAAGTACAGGTTAGGGAAAGAACACTGGTGCTGGGGCCTGGTTAGCAGGCCTCCGCACACTTTCAATTCAAAACATAGCATCAGCAAAGGCAAAAAGTCAGGGGGTAACCATGCCAAGAAGGCATTTCCTTACACCCACCGTATCCTGGGACTGTCTGACCCACTGTATCCTGGGACTGTTGGTATGCTTCCAGGATCGCGGTGAGTGCCTCCAGCTTCCCGGTTGTCCTGTGCCTCTGTCCCCTGAGCCGTATGCCCAGTGCCACTGACCCCAGGTCCCTGATTGTCTTGGGTTTTTGGTGTGCCCTGGGGTCCCTGTAGTGGTGGACATACTGCTGATTGAGGTATGGGCCCACTGGGTGGGTTCTGTGGTGGTGTTTCCTGAGGGGGGGATACTCGGTGGTGGTGTGGGACTGTGCCTGGGTAACAGACTGTCCAGAGGTCCCTGATGGGCAAGGTTGGACATGCAGATCCAGGCAAGCAGAATCGCTATCATCACTGTAGTCCTCTTCTTTTTGGGGGTGACTGGATGTTGCTGGCACCTCTTCTCTGGTGACATTGGCTGGGATACCTGTGGGGATGTAAATGCAGTTTTATTATTTCTGTGTGTGACATATTGTGCATGGGTGGGTTGCCCTCTATGGTTATTGCCCTGGCAGCTTTCACTTGTGTGAGATACGTGGTGGACTAGCTGATTGTCTCTAGTGTGCATGCTTTAGTGATTGGTGTCCATGCGGGTCTATGTGTGGTATCCTTGCATTGGTGGTGGTGCATGCTGGGTTTGGCATTGGGATGAGTGGGTTGGGATGTTGGGATGTGGGGGTGGGGGTATGTGATGGCATGCAGGTAGGGGGGGGGGGGTGATGGTAATAGAGAGTTGACTTACCAGAATCCAGTCCTCCTCTGTAGGAAGTTGGCTCTGTATGTGCTATTTCAAAGTAAGGAATAGCATGCACAGAGTCCAAGGGTTCCCCTTAGAGGTAAAATAGTGGTAAAAATAGATAATACTAATGCTCTATTTTGTGGTAGTGTGGTCGAGCAGTAGGCTTATCCAAGGAGTAGTGTTAAGCATTTGTTGTACATACACATAGACAATAAATGAGGTACACACACTCAGAGACAAATCCAGCCAATAGGTTTTTGTATAGAAAAATATCTTTTCTTAGTTTATTTTAAGAACCACAGGTTCAAATTCTACATGTAATATCTCATTCGAAAGGTATTGCAGGTAAGTACTTTAGGAACTTCAAATCATCAAAATTGCATGTATACTTTTCAAGTTATTGACAAATAGCTGTTTTAAAAGTGGACACAGTGCAATTTTCACAGTTCCTAGGGGAGGTAAGTATTGGTTAGGTTAACCAGGTAAGTAAGACACTTACAGGGCTTAGTTCTTGGTCCAAGGTAGCCCACCGTTGGGGGTTCAGAGCAACCCCAAAGTCACCACACCAGCAGCGCAGGGCCGGTCAGGTGCAGAGTTCAAAGTGGTGCCCAAAACGCATAGGCTAGAATGGAGAGAAGGGGGTGACCCGGTTCCGGTCTGCTTGCAGGTAAGTACCCGCGTCTTCGGAGGGCAGACCAGGGGGGTTTTGTAGGGCACCGGGGGGGACACAAGTCCACACAGAAATTTCACCCTCAGCAGCGCGGGGGCGGCCGGGTGCAGTGTAGAAACAAGCGTCGGGTTTGTAATGTTAGTCTATGAGAGATCTCGGGATCTCTTCAGCGCTGCAGGCAGGCAAGGGGGGGATTCCTCGGGGAAACCTCCACTTGGGTAAGGGAGAGGGACTCCTGGGGGTCACTTCTCCGGTGAAAGTCCGGTCCTTCGGGTCCTGGGGGCTGCGGATGCAGGGTCTCTCCCAGGCGTCGGGACTTTAGGTTCAAGGAGTCGCGGTCAGGGGAAGCCTCGGGATTCCCTCTGCAGGCGGCGCTGTGGGGGCTCAGGGGGGACAGGTTTTGGTACTCACAGTATCAGAGTAGTCCTGGGGTCCCTCCTGAGGTGTTGGATCGCCACCAGCCGAGTCGGGGTCGCCGGGTGCAGTGTTGCAAGTCTCACGCTTCTTGCGGGGAGCTTGCAGGGTTCTTTAAAGCTGCTGGAAACAAAGTTGTAGCTTTTCTTGGAGCAGGTCCGCTGTCCTCGGGAGTTTCTTGTCTTTTCGAAGCAGGGGCAGTCCTCAGAGGATGTCGAGGTCGCTGGTCCCTTTGGAAGGCGTCGCTGGAGCAGGATCTTTGGAAGGCAGGAGACAGGCCGGTGAGTTTCTGGAGCCAAGGCAGTTGTCGTCTTCTGGTCTTCCGCTGCAGGGGTTTTCAGCTGGGCAGTCCTTCTTCTTGTAGTTGCAGGAATCTAATCTTCTAGGGTTCAGGGTAGCCCTTAAATACTAATTTTAAGGGCGTGTTTAGGTCTGGGGGGTTAGTAGCCAATGGCTACTAGCCCTGAGGGTGGGTACACCCTCTTTGTGCCTCCTCCCAAGGGGAGGGGGTCACAATCCTAACCCTATTGGGGGAATCCTCCATCTGCAAGATGGAGGATTTCTAAAAGTTAGAGTCACCTCAGCTCAGGACACCTTAGGGGCTGTCCTGACTGGCCAGTGACTCCTCCTTGTTATTCTCATTATTTTCTCCGGCCTTGCCGCCAAAAGTGGGGCCTGGCCGGAGGGGGCGGGCAACTCCACTAGCTGGAGTGTCCTGCTGGGTTGGCACAAAGGAGGTGAGCCTTTGAGGCTCACCGCCAGGTGTGACAATTCCTGCCTGGGAGAGGTGTTAGCATCTCCACCCAGTGCAGGCTTTGTTACTGGCCTCAGAGTGACAAAGGCACTCTCCCCATGGGGCCAGCAACATGTCTCGGTTTGTGGCAGGCTGCTAAAACTAGTCAGCCTACACAGATAGTCGGTTAAGTTTCAGGGGGCACCTCTAAGGTGCCCTCTGTGGTGTATTTTACAATAAAATGTACACTGGCATCAGTGTGCATTTATTGTGCTGAGAAGTTTGATACCAAACTTCCCAGTTTTCAGTGTAGCCATTATGGTGCTGTGGAGTTCGTGTTTGACAAACTCCCAGACCATATACTCTTATGGCTACCCTGCACTTACAATGTCTAAGGTTTTGTTTAGACACTGTAGGGGCACAGTGCTCATGCACTGGTACCCTCACCTATGGTATAGTGCACCCTGCCTTAGGGCTGTAAGGCCTGCTAGAGGGGTGTCTTACCTATACTGCATAGGCAGTGAGAGGCTGGCATGGCACCCTGAGGGGAGTGCCATGTCGACTTACTCATTTTGTTCTCACTAGCACACACAGGCTTGTAAGCAGTGTGTCTGTGCTGAGTGAGGGGTCTCTAGGGTGGCATAAGACATGCTGCAGCCCTTAGAGACCTTTCTTGGCATCAGGGCCCTTGGTACTAGAAGTACCAGTTACAAGGGACTTATCTGAATGCCAGGGTGTGCCAATTGTGGATACAATGGTACATTTTAGGTGAAGGAACACTGGTGCTGGGGCCTGGTTAGCAGGGTCCCAGCACACTTCTCAGTCAAGTCAGCATCAGTATCAGGCAAAAAGTGGGGGGTAACTGCAACAGGGAGCCATTTCTTTACATCCTCCTACTCTGGCCAGGCCCTCAGGATGCATGATTGCCAAGACTTGCTCCTCCCATGTTAGTTGTGGAGGAGGAGGTGGGGGTCCACCGGCAGTCCTCTGTATTGCGAGCTGGTGTCTTGCTGCATTGGAACACACCTTCCCCCGTAGGTCGTTCTACCTCTTCCTGATGTCATCCCTCGTTCTGGGGTGCTGTCCCACGGCGTTGACCCGGTCTACGATTCTCCGCCATAGCTCCATCTTCCTAGCAATAGATATCTGCTGCACCTGTTATCTAAATAGCTGTGGCTCTACCCGGATGATTTGCTCCACCATGACTCTTCTGGGGTGTCATTGTGGTGCTATAGGTGTAATCTGAGTTTGTGTCGGTGAGGGCTTGTGGGGGTATGTGTTGGGGTGTCTGATGTAAGCAGCGTGGGTGGTGTATTGGTGAGGGTGATATGTGGCTCTGGTTGCAAGTGTGCTCTTGCTGTCTCTCTGGCAATGGTTTGTAGTCGTAAAGGGTTGTGGGTAATGTAGGTTTGTGTTTTTATAGTGGTGTGGGGTGTGTGTATGGGTGTAAGGTGTGTGTTTGAATTATCCAATGTGGTGGTGTTTTGTATATGTTTGTATATGTTCGATGGCATGTGTAGCTGCAGATACACATGCTTTGCACATCCCGCCATCTAGTGTTGGGCTCGGAGTGTTACAATTTGTTTTTCTTCGAAAAAGTCTTTTCGAGTCACTAGATCGAGGGACTCCTCCCCTTTCGGCTCCATTGCGCATGGACGTCGACTCCATCTTAGATTGTTTTCTTTCCGCCATCGGGTTCGGATGTGTTCTTTTTCGATCTGCGTTTCGGTTCGGAAAGATAGTTAGAATCTTGGAAAATTTGACGGTATTGTTTGCGTTCGGTATCTGGTTACTTACAACAGATCGACACAGAATTTTGAAGCGCTCTGTTGGCCCTTCGGGGTTTTCGATCCCCCGTCGGGGCCTGGTCGGCCCAACCACGTGTCTCCAAGGTTAATGGAACGGACCCCATTCCGCTTCTGCCCCAAATATCACAACAAGTATCCTTATACAGATCAGCATCTGGTCTGTAACTTGTGTTTGTCTCCAGAACACAAAGATGATACTTGTGAAGCCTGTCCAGCGTTTCGGTCGAGGAAGACATTGAGACCGAAGAGCAAGAAGACTACAGATGGCATCGGCGCAGACAGGACAAAAACACATGGAGGAAGAAGAAACCTTCTCCATCGAGGACTCTGACGAGGTCGATCCCGAACAGACGCCGAAAACCGTGAGTAAGACGTCGACACACAACTCACGGAAAGACCACTAAAGCCCAGGGGACGCCACCGCCAGCAGGCCATGGCTTAACCCGAAAAATAGGTGACCGATCATCGGCACCGAAAAAGGGCACGCATGTGTCGAAGACATCAGACTCCGGTCGAGATACCGGCACAAGCAGACTCGACCCCGAGACAGCGGGTCAGAGCAAGTTCGGCACCGTGAGGGCGGCACCGAAACGAGTCGGCACGAGAGACCGGAACGCCGAAAATTAAAAGTGTTGTCGGAGCCGAAAAAGACTGCCGAAAGTTTCCATTCCGAAACATCCGGCCTCGGAACCAAAAACAAGTTCCTACACAGAGGAACAGGGACTGTCCTCACAAATGCAAGGACATAGGTTCGGACAAGAACTAGAGTCAATGGAGCCAGACTACACTCAGAGAAGGCTCCACATCCAAAAGGACACAGGGAAGATAAGTACTCTTCCCCCAATTAGGATGAAAAGAAGACTTGCCTTTCAAGAAAGACAAGCAGCCACAGGCAATGGTGGCAAGACAAGTAACACCGTCACCATCTCCACCACGCTCAACGCACACATCACCGGTAGCCACTCCACCACTGATGCAGTCCCCAACTCATACTGGAATGAGTCGGGGGGGATCCCGATGCATGGGATCTTTATGATGCGCCAGTATCAGATAACAGCCCAGACTGTTATCCAGCGAGACCGTCGCCACCTGAGGACAGTACAGCCTAGACACAGGTGGTGTCAAGAGCAGCGGCGTTTCATAATGTCACCCTGCATGCAGAGCCTATTGAGGATGACTTTTTATTTAACACACTATCCTCCACACATAGCCAATACCAAAGTCTCCCTATGCTACCTGGAATGCTAAAACACTCCAAACAGGTGTTTCAGGAGCATGTGAAGGGCAGGTCATAACTCCAAGGGTGGAGAAGAAATACAAGCCACTGCCAACAGACCCTGTATATATCACGCAGCAATTAACACCAGACTCTGTGGTAGTAGGGAAAGCTCGCAAGAGAGCAAACTCACACACC
The DNA here is from genome assembly GCF_031143425.1 of Pleurodeles waltl. NCBI lineage: Eukaryota > Metazoa > Chordata > Amphibia > Caudata > Salamandridae > Pleurodeles > Pleurodeles waltl. The sequence continues at coordinate 85,467 of NW_027149998.1, forward strand.
TCGGGAGACGCACCACCTCCAGACAAGGAGAGTCGCAAGTTCGACGCTGCGGGGAAAAGAGTTGCAGCACAAGCGGCCAACCAATGGCGCATTGCCAACTCACAGGCATTGCCGGCGAGATATGATAGGGCTCATTGGGACGAAATGCAACATTTCATTGAACACTTACCCAAAGAGTTCCAAAAAAGGGCACAACAGGTGGTGGAGGAAGGACAGAGTATCTCGAACAATCAGATACGCTCTGCAATGGATGCAGCAGATACAGCTGCTAGGACAGTAAATACAGCAGTGACCATAAGGAGACACGCATGGCTGCGTACATCAGGATTCAAGCCGGAAATACAACAATCCGTGCTGAATATGCCATTTAATGGACAGCAGTTGTTTGGGCCGGAGGTGGACACTGCTATCGAAAAACTTAAAAAGGACACTGCTACGGCCAAAGCCATGGGCGCACTCTACTCCCCACAGAGCAGAGGCACATTTCGTAAAACACAGTTTTGAGGGGGGTTTCGAGGACAAAGCACAGAACCCTCAACCTCACAAACAAGGCCCACTTATCAGAGCCAATATCAGCGGGGAAGTTTTCGGGGACAATATAGAGGGGGCCAATTCCAAAAGAGTAGAGGGAAGTTCCAAAGTCCCAAAACTCCTCAAAGCAAGCAGTGACTTCGACGTCCCAAATCCCCAACACATAACACCTGTGGGGGGGAGACTAACCAAGTTCTACAAACATTGGGAGGAAATAACCGACACTTGGGTCCTAGCAATTATCCAGCATGGTTATTGCATAGAATTTCTCAAATTCCCTCCAAATGTCCCACCGAAAACACACTATGTCAAAACAACACATGGATCTTCTAGAACTAGAAATCCAAGCGTTGTTACAAAAAGATGCAATAGAACTGGTACCAATTCATCAGAGAGGAACAGGAGTTTACTCGCTGTACTTTCTCATACCCAAAAAGGACAAAACTCTAAGACCTATATTAGATCTCAGAACATTAAATACCTACATCAGATCACTTTCACATGGTGACATTACAGGACGTAATCCCATTGCTCAAACAACAAGACTACATGACAACACTAGACCTAAAGGATGCATACTTCCATATACCGATACATCCTTCACACAGAAAGTACTTAAGGTTTGTATTCCAAGGGGTACATTACCAATTCAAGGTGTTGCCATTCGGAATAACTGCGCCAAGAGTTTTTACAAAATGCCTGGCAGTAGTGGCTGCACATATCAGGAGGCAGCAAATACATGTGTTCCCGTACCTAGACGATTGGTTAATCAAAACCAACACGCAAGAACGGTGTTCACAACACACAAAGTATGTCATAGAAACCCTCCACAAACTAGGTTTCTCACTCAACTACACAGTCACACCTTCAGCCGTGTCAAACACAGCAATACTTAGGAGCGACAATCAACACAACAAAGGGGATTGCCACTCCAAGTCCACAAAGGGTACAGGCATTTCACAATGTAATACAGGCCATGTATCCAAAACAGAAGATACAAGTCAAGATGGTGATGAAACTACTAGGCATGATGTCCTCATGCATAGCCATTGTCCCAAACGCAAGGTTGCACATGCGGCCCTTACAACCGTGCCTAGCATCACAATGGTCACAGGCACAGGGTCAACTTCTAGATCTAGTGTTGATAAACCGCCAAACCTACACCTCGCTTCAACGGTGGAACAATTTAAATTTAAACCAAGGGCGGCCTTTCCAAGACCCAGTGCCTCAATACATAATAACGACAGATGACTCCATGATAGGGTGGGGAGCACACCTCAATCAACACAGCATCCAAGGACAATGGGACTCTCGGCAAAAACAGTTTCACATAAATCACTTAGAACTATTGGCAGTATTTCTAGCGTTAAAAGCATTTCAACCAATAATAAGCTACAAACACATTCTTGTCAAAACAGACAACATGACAACAATGTATTACCTAAACAAACAGGGAGGAACACACTCAACACAGTTGTGTCTCCTGACACAGAAAATATGGCATTGGGCGATTCACAACCACATTCGCCTAATAGCACAGTTCATTCCAGGGATTCAGAATCAATTAGCAGACAATCTCTCTCGGGATCACCAACAAAACCACGAATGGGAGATTCACCCCCAAGTACTACACATTTACTTCCACAATTGGGGAACACCACAAATAGACCTGTTTGCAACAAAAGAAAATACAAAATGCCGAAACTTCGCATCCAGGTACCCACAAGATCAGTCTCTGGGCAATGCGTTATGGATGAATTGGTCCGGGATATTTGCATACGCTTTTCCCCCTCTCCTTCCATATCTAGTAAACAAGTTGAGTCAAAACAAACTCAAACTCTTACTCATAGCACCAACTTGGGCAAGACAACCTTGGTACACAACACTACTAGACCTCTCAGTAGTGCCTCATATCAAACTACCAAACAGACCAGATCTGTTAACTCAACACAATCAACAGATCAGACACCCCAATCCAGCATCGCTGAATCTAGCAATTTGGCTCCTGAAGTCTTAGAGTTCGGACACTTAGACCTTACACAGGAATGTATGGAAGTCATAAAACAAGCTAGAAAACCAACCACTAGACATTGCTATGCAAATAAGTGGAAAAGGTTTGTTTATTATTGCCATAATAATCAAATTCAACCTTTACACGCATCTGCTAAAGATATCGTAAGCTACTTGCTACATTTGCAAAAGTCAAAACTAGCTTTTTCATCCATTAAGATACATCTTACAGCAATTTCAGCTTACCTGCAAATTACCCACTCAACTTCGCTGTTTAGGATACCAGTCATAAAAGCCTTTATGTTAGGCCTAAAAAGAATTATACCACCAAGAACACCACCAGTTCCTTCATGGAACCTCAACATTGTCTTAACACGACTCATGGGGCCACCTTTTGAGCCCATGCACTCATGTGAAATGCAATATTTAACATGGAATGTTGCATTTCTAATTGCCATCACATCTCTAAGAAGAGTCAGTGAAATCCAAGCATTTACCATACAAGAACCATTTATTCAAATACACAAGCATAAAGTAGTTCTACGGACAAATCCAAATTTTTTACCAAAAGTCATATCACCGTTCCACTTTAATCAAACAGTAGAACTACCAGTTGTAGGAAGTTGGCTCTGTATGTGCTATTTCAAAGTAAGGAATAGCATGCACAGAGTCCAAGGGTTCCCCTTAGAGGTAAAATAGTGGTAAAAAGAGATAATACTAATGCTCTATTTTGTGGTAGTGTGGTCGAGCAGTAGGCTTATCCAAGGAGTAGTGTTAAGCATTTGTTGTACATACACATAGACAATAAATGAGGTACACACACTCAGAGACAAATCCAGCCAATAGGTTTTTGTATAGAAAAATATCTTTTCTTAGTTTATTTTAAGAACCACAGGTTCAAATTTTACATGTAATATCTCATTCGAAAGGTATTGCAGGTAAGTACTTTAGGAACTTCAAATCATCAAAATTGCATGTATACTTTTCAAGTTATTCACAAATAGCTGTTTTAAAAGTGGACACTTAGTGCAATTTTCACAGTTCCTGGGGGAGGTAAGTATTTGTTAGGTTAACCAGGTAAGTAAGACACTTACAGGGCTTAGTTCTTGGTCCAAGGTAGCCCACCGTTGGGGGTTCAGAGCAACCCCAAAGTCACCACACCATCAGCTCAGGGCCGGTCAGGTGCAGAGTTCAAAGTGGTGCCCAAAACGCATAGGCTAGAATGGAGAGAAGGGGGTGCCCCGGTTCCGGTCTGCTTGCAGGTAAGTACCCGTGTCTTCGGAGGGCAGACCAGGGGGGTTTTGTAGGGCACCGGGGGGGACACAAGTCCACACAGAAATTTCACCCTCAGCGGCGCGGGGGCGGCCGGGTGCAGTGTAGAAACAAGCGTCGGGTTCGCAATGTTAGTCTATGAGAGATCTCGGGATCTCTTCAGCGCGGCAGGCAGGCAAGGGGGGGATTCCTCGGGGAAACCTCCACTTGGGCAAGGGAGAGGGACTCCTGGGGGTCACTTCTCCAGTGAAAGTCCGGTCCTTCAGGTCCTGGGGGCTGCGGGTGCAGGGTCTCTCCCAGGCGTCGGGACTTTAGGTTCAAAGAGTCGCGGTCAGGGGAAGCCTCGGGATTCCCTCTGCAGGCGGCGCTGTGGGGGCTCAGGGGGGACAGGTTTTGGTACTCACAGTATCAGAGTAGTCCTGGGGTCCCGCCTGAGGTGTCGGATCTCCACCAGCCGAGTCGGGGTCGCCGGGTGCAGTGTTGCAAGTCTCACGCTTCTTGCGGGGAGCTTACAGGGTTCTTTAAAGCTGCTGGAAACAGAGTCGCAGCCTTTCTTGGAGCAGGTCCGCTGTCCTCGGGAGTTTCTTGTCTTTTCGAAGCAGGGGCAGTCCTCAGAGGATGTCGAGGTCGCTGGTCCCTTTGGAAGGCGTCGCTGGAGCAGGATCTTTGGAAGGCAGGAGACAGGCCGGTGAGTTTCTGGAGCCAAGGCAGTTGTCGTCTTCTGGTCTTCCGCTGCAGGGGTTTTCAGCTGGGCAGTCCTTCTTCTTGTAGTTGCAGGAATCTAATTTTCTAGGGTTCAGGGTAGCCCTTAAATACTAAATTTAAGGGCGTGTTTAGGTCTGGGGGGTTAGTAGCCAATGGCTACTAGCCCTGAGGGTGGGTACACCCTCTTTGTGCCTCCTCCCAAGGGGAGGGGGTCACAATCCTAACCCTATTGGGGGAATCCTCCATCTGCAAGATGGAGGATTTCTAAAAGTTAGTCACTTCAGCTCAGGACACCTTAGGGGCTGTCCTGAGTGGCCAGTGACTCCTCCTTGTTTTTCTCATTATTTTCTCCGGCCTTGCCGCCAAAAGTGGGGCCTGGCCGGAGGGGGCGGGCAACTCCACTAGCTGGAGTGTCCTGCTGGGTTGGCACAAAGGAGGTGAGCCTTTGAGGCTCACCGCCAGGTGTGACAATTCCTGCCGGGGGGAGGTGTTAGCATCTCCACCCAGTGCAGGCTTTGTTACTGGCCTCAGAGTGACAAAGGCACTCTCCCCATGGGGCCAGCAACATGTCTCGGTTTGTGGCAGGCTGCTAAAACTAGTCAGCCTACACAGATAGTCGGTTAAGTTTCAGGGGGCACCTCTAAGGTGCCCTCTGGGGTGTATTTTACAATAAAATGTACACTGGCATCAGTGTGCATTTATTGTGCTGAGAAGTTTGATACCAAACTTCCCAGTTTTCAGTGTAGCCATTATGGTGCTGTGGAGTTCGTGTTTGACAGACTCCCAGACCATATACTCTTATGGCTACCCTGCACTTACAATGTCTAAGGTTTTGTTTAGACACTGTAGGGGTACCATGCTCATGCACTGGTACCCTCACCTATGGTATAGTGCACCCTGCCTTAGGGCTGTAAGGCCTGCTAGAGGGGTGTCTTACCTATACTGCATAGGCAGTGAGAGGCTGGCATGGCACCCTGAGGGGAGTGCCATGTCGACTTACTCGTTTTGTCCTCACTAGCACACACAAGCTGGCAAGCAGTGTGTCTGTGCTGAGTGAGAGGTCTCCAGGGTGGCATAAGACATGCTGCAGCCCTTAGAGACCTTCCTTGGCATCAGGGCCCTTGGTACTAGAAGTACCAGTTACAAGGGACTTATCTGAATGCCAGGGTGTGCCAATTGTGGATACAATGGTACATTTTAGGTGAAGGAACACTGGTGCTGGGGCCTGGTTAGCAGGGTCCCAGCACACTTCTCAGTCAAGTCAGCATCAGTATCAGGCAAAAAGTGGGGGGTAACTGCAACAGGGAGCCATTTCTTTACACCAGTGTTCTTCCCACAGCCAGATTCTGTAGCTGAGAGCACTACATGCATTAGACATCAAAAGAGCGTTAATGTACTACATTGACAGAACAAAACAAATTCGGAAAACAAAACAATTATTTGTTGCTTTCCAAAAACCTCATACAGGAAATCCAATTTCCAAACAAGGCATTGCTAGATGGATAGTTAAGTGCATTCAAACCTGTTATCGCAAATCAAAAAGAGACCTGCCTATTACACCGAGGGCACACAACTAGAAAGAAAGGTGCTACCATGGCCTTTCTAGGAAACATTCCAATGACTGAAATATGTAAGGCAGCCACATGGTCTACGCCTCATACGTTTACCAAGCACTTCTGCGTGGATGTGTTAACAGCACAATAAGCCACAGTAGGACAAGCAGTACTACGAACTTTGTTTCAAACAACTTCAACTCCTACAGGCTGAACCACCGCTTTTGGGGAGATAACTGCTTACTAGTCTATGCAAAGCATGTGTATCTGCAGCTACACATGCCATTGAACGGAAAATGTCACTTACCCAGTGTACATCTGTTAGTGGCATGAGACGCTGCAGATTCACATGCGCCCACCCGCCTCCCCGGGAGCCTGTAGCAATTTCGAAGTTGATCTTGAATATTTGTAAATATATCACTTTAAACTATATTATGTACATACATGTTTACTCCATTGCATGGGCACTATTACTATAATACACAACTCCTACCTCACCCTCTGCGGGGAAAACAATCTAAGATGGAGTCGACGCCCATGCGCAATGGAGCCAAAAGGGGAGGAGTCCCTCGATCTCGTGACTTGAAAGACTTCTTCGAAGAAAAACAACTTGTAACACTCCGAGCCCAACACTAAATGGCGGGATGTGCAAAGCATGTGAATCTGCAGCGTCTCATGCCACGAACAGATGTACACTGGGTAAGTGACATTTTCCATAGATAGATAGATAGATAATGTCCATATTTGAAAAAAATCCGTGTAGAAAGTTTCAACAAGATTATGGGAATTATTAAAATAAGCAAGCACCGACATTGCAAGTAGGTTCGACCTTGGTCATCAGCTTTTGGTTTGTCGATGAGTGTCTTGTTTTGACAAGGTGTAGGAAGTTGGCTCTGTATGTGCTATTTCAAAGTAAGGAATAGCATGCACAGAGTCCAAGGGTTCCCCTTAGAGGTAAAATAGTGGTAAAAATAGATAATACTAATGCTCTATTTTGTGGTAGTGTGGTCGAGCAGTAGGCTTATCCAAGGAGTAGTGTTAAGCATTTGTTGTACATACACATAGACAATAAATGAGGTACACACACTCAGAGACAAATCCAGCCAATAGGTTTTTATATAGAAAAATATCTTTTCTTAGTTTATTTTAAGAACCACAGGTTCAAATTTAACATGTAATATCTTGTTCGAAAGGTATTGCAGGTAAGTACTTTAGGAACTTCAAATCATCAAAATTGCATGTATACTTTTCAAGTTATTGTCAAATAGCTGTTTCAAAAGTGGACACTTAGTGCAATTTTCACAGTTCCTGGGGGAGGTAAGTTTTTGTTAGTTTTACCAGGTAAGTAGGACACTTACAGGGTTCAGTTCTTGGTCCAAGGTAGCCCACCGTTGGGGGTTCAGAGCAACCCCAAAGTCACCACACCAGCAGCTCAGGGCCGGTCAGGTGCAGAGTTCAAAGTGGTGCCCAAAACACATAGGCTAGAATGGAGAGAAGGGGGTGCCCCGGTTCCGGTCTGCTTGCAGGTAAGTACCCGCGTCTTCGGAGGGCAGACCAGGGGGGTTTTGTAGGGCACCGGGGGGGACACAAGTCCACACAGAAATTTCACCCTCAGCAGCGCGGGGGCGGCCGGGTGCAGTGTAGAAACAAGCGTCGGGTTTGTAATGGAAGTCAATGGGAGATCTAGGGATCTCTTCAGCGCTGCAGGCAGGCAAGGGGGGGGGTTCCTCGGGGAAACCTCCACTTGGGCAAGGGAGAGGGACTCCTGGGGGTCACTCCTCCAGTGAAAGTCCGGTCCTTCAGGTCCTGGGGGCTGCGGGTGCAGGGTCTCTCCCAGGTGTCGGGACTTAGGATTCAAAGAGTCGCGGTCAGGGGAAGCCTCGGGATTCCCTCTGCAGGCGGCGCTGTGGGGGCTCAGGGGGGACAGGTTTTTGTACTCACAGTCTTAGAGTAGTCCTGGGGTCCCTCCTGAGGTGTTGGATCGCCACCAGCCGAGTCGGGGTCGCCGGGTGCAGTGTTGCAAGTCTCACGCCTTTTGCGGGGAGCTTGCAGGGTTCTTTAAAGCTGCTGGAAACAAAGTTGCAGCCTTTCTTGGAGCAGGTCCGCTGTCCTCGGGAGTTTCTTGTCTTTTCGAAGCAGGGGCAGTCCTCAGAGGATGTCGAGGTCGCTGGTCCCTTTGGAAGGCGTCGCTGGAGCAGGATCTTTGGAAGGCAGGAGACAGGCCGGTGAGTTTCTGGAGCCAAGGCAGTTGTCGTCTTCTGGTCTTCCTCTGCAGGGGTTTTCAGCTAGGCAGTCCTTCTTCTTGTAGTTGCAGGAATCTAATTTTCTAGGGTTCAGGGTAGCCCTTAAATACTAAATTTAAGGGCGTGTTTAGGTCTGGGGGGTTAGTAGCCAATGGCTACTAGCCCTGAGGGTGGGTACACCCTCTTTGTGCCTCCTCCCAAGGGGAGGGGGTCACAATCCTAACCCTATTGGGGGAATCCTCCATCTGCAAGATGGAGGATTTCTAAAAGTTAGAGTCACCTCAGCTCAGGACACCTTAGGGGCTGTCCTGACTGGCCAGTGACTCCTCCTTGTTATTCTCATTATTTTCTCCGGCCTTGCCGCCAAAAGTGGGGCCTGGCCGGAGGGGGCGGGCAACTCCACTAGCTGGAGTGTCCTGCTGGGTTGGCACAAAGGAGGTGAGCCTTTGAGGCTCACCGCCAGGTGTGACAATTCCTGCCTGGGAGAGGTGTTAGCATCTCCACCCAGTGCAGGCTTTGTTACTGGCCTCAGAGTGACAAAGGCACTCTCCCCATGGGGCCAGCAACATGTCTCGGTTTGTGGCAGGCTGCTAAAACTAGTCAGCCTACACAGATAGTCGGTTAAGTTTCAGGGGGCACCTCTAAGGTGCCCTCTGTGGTGTATTTTACAATAAAATGTACACTGGCATCAGTGTGCATTTATTGTGCTGAGAAGTTTGATACCAAACTTCCCAGTTTTCAGTGTAGCCATTATGGTGCTGTGGAGTTCGTGTTTGACATACTCCCAGACCATATACTCTTATGGCTACCCTGCACTTACAATGTCTAAGGTTTTATTTAGACACTGTAGGGGTACCATGCTCATGCACTGGTACCCTCACCTATGGTATAGTGCACCCTGCCTTAGGGCTGTAAGGCCTGCTAGAGGGGTGTCTTACCTATACTGCATAGGCAGTGAGAGGCTGGCATGGCACCCTGAGGGGAGTGCCATGTCGACTTACTCGTTTTGTCCTCACTAGCACACACAAGCTGGCAAGCAGTGTGTCTGTGCAGAGTGAGAGGTCTCCAGGGTGGCATAAGACATGCTGCAGCCCTTAGAGACCTTCCTTGGCATCAGGGCCCTTGGTACTAGAAGTACCAGTTACAAGGGACTTATCTGGATGCCAGGGTCTGCCAATTGTGGATACAAAAGTACAGGTTAGGGAAAGAACACTGGTGCTGGGGCCTGGTTAGCAGGCCTCAGCACACTTTCAATTGTAAACATAGCATCAGCAAAGGCAAAAAGTCAGGGGGCAACCATGCCAAGGAGGCATTTCCTTACACAACCCCCCCCCAAACGAAAGAGGATGAGACTAACCTTTCCCAAGAGAGTCTTCATTTTCTAAGTGGAAGAACCTGGAAAGGCCATCTGCATTGGCATGGGCAGTCCCAGGTCTGTGTTCCACTATAAAGTCCATTCCCTGTAGGGAGATGGACCACCTCAACAGTTTAGGATTTTCACCTTTCATTTGCATCAGCCATTTGAGAGGTCTGTGGTCAGTTTGAACTAGGAAGTGAGTCCCAAAGAGGTATGGTCTCAGCTTCTTCAGGGACCAAACCACAGCAAAGGCCTCCCTCTCAATGGCACTCCAACGCTGCTCCCTGGGGAGTAACCTCCTGCTAATGAAAGCAACAGGTTGGTCAAGGCCATCATCATTGGTTTGGGACAAAACTGCCCCTATCCCATGTTCAGAGGCATCAGTCTGCACAATGAACTGCTTAGAATAATCTGGAGCTTTGAGAACTGGTGCTGAGCACATTGCCTGTTTCAGGGTGTCAAAGGCCTGTTGGCATTCCACAGTCCAGTTCACTTTCTTGGGCATTTTCTTGGAGGTGAGTTCAGTGAGGGCTGTCACAATGGATCCATATCCCTTCACAAACCTCCTGTAATACCCAGTCAAGCCAAGGAATGCCCTGACTTGAGTCTGGGTTTTTGGAGCTACCCAGTCCAGAATAGTCTGGATCTTGGGTTGGAGTGGCTGAACTTGGCCTCCACCTACAAGGTGTCCCAAGTAAACCACAGTTCCCTGCCCTATCTGGCATTTGGATGCCTTGATAGAGAGGCCTGCAGATTGCAGAGCCTTCAAAACCTTCCTCAGGTGGACCAGGTGATCCTGCCAGGTGGAGCTAAAGACAGCAATATCATCAAGATAAGCTGTGCTAAAGGACTCCAAGCCAGCAAGGACTTGATTCACCAACCTTTGGAAGGTGGCAGGGGCATTCTTTAAACCAAAGGGCATAACAGTAAACTGATAATGCCCATCAGGTGTGGAGAATGCTGTCTTTTCTTTTGCTCCAGGTGCCATTTTTATTTGCCAGTACCCTGCTGTCAAGTCAAAGGTACTTAGAAATTTGGCAGCACCTAATTTATCAATGAGCTCATCAGCTCTTGGAATTGGATGAGCATCTGTCTTGGTGACAGAATTGAGCCCTCTGTAGTCCACACAAAACCTCATCTCTTTCTTTCCATCTGTGGTGTGAGGTTTGGGGACTAAGACCACTGGGCTAGCCCAGGGGCTGTCAGAGCGCTCAATGACTCCCAATTCCAGCATCTTGTGGACTTCCACCTTGATGCTTTCCTTAACATGGTCAGACTGTCTAAAGATTTTGTTCTTGACAGGCATGCTGTCTCCTGTGTCCACCTCATGGGTACACAGGTGTGTCTGACCAGGGGTTAAGGAGAAGAGTTCAGGAAACTGTTGTAGGACTCTCCTACAATCAGCTTGCTGTTGGCCAGAGAGGGTGTCTGAGTAGATCACTCCATCTACTGTGCCATCTTTTGGGTCTGATGACAGAAGATCAGGGAGAGGTTCACTCTCTGCCTCCTGATCCTCATCTGTTACCATCAACAGATTGACATCAGCCCTGTCGTGGAAGAGCTTAAGGCGGTTTACATGGATCACCCTCTTGGGGCTCCTGCTTGTGCCCAGGTCCACCAAGTAGGTGACCTGACTCTTCCTCTCTAGTACTGGGTAAGGGCCACTCCATTTGTCCTGGAGTGCCCTGGGAGCCACAGGCTCCAGAACCCAGACTTTCTGCCCTGGTTGGAACTCAACCAGTGCAGCCTTTTGGTCATACCAAAACTTCTGGAGCTGTTGGCTGGCCTCAAGGTTTTTGGTTGCCTTTTCCATGTACTCTGCCATTCTAGAGCGAAGGCCAAGTACATAGTCCACTATGTCCTGTTTAGGCTCATGGAGAGGTCTCTCCCAGCCTTCTTTAACAAGGGCAAGTGGTCCCCTTACAGGATGACCAAACAGAAGTTCAAAGGGTGAGAACCCTACTCCCTTCTGTGGTACCTCCCTGTAAGCGAAAAGCAGACATGGCAGGAGGACATCCCATCTCCTTTTGAGTTTTTCTGGGAGCCCCATGATCATGCCTTTTAATGTCTTGTTGAATCTCTCAACCAAGCCATTAGTTTGTGGATGGTATGGTGTAGTGAATTTATAAGTCACTCCACACTCATTCCACATGTGCTTTAGGTATGCTGACATGAAGTTGGTACCTCTGTCAGACACCACCTCCTTAGGGAAACCCACTCTGGTAAAGATACCAATGAGGGCCTTGGCTACTGCAGGGGCAGTAGTCGACCTAAGGGGAATAGCTTCAGGATACCTGGTAGCATGATCCACTACTACCAGGATATACATATTTCCTGAGGCTGTGGGAGGTTCCAGTGGACCAACTATGTCCACACCCACTCTTTCAAAGGGCACCCCCACCACTGGAAGTGGAATGAGGGGGGCCTTTGGATGCCCACCTGTCTTACCACTGGCTTGACAGGTGGGGCAGGAGAGGCAAAACTCCTTAACCATGTTGGACATATTGGGCCAGTAGAAGTGGTTGACTAACCTCTCCCACGTCTTGGTTTGTCCCAAATGTCCAGCAAGGGGAATGTCATGGGCCAATGTTAGGATGAACTCTCTGAACAGCTGAGGCACTACCACTCTCCTAGTGGCACCAGGTTTGGGGTCTCTGGCCTCAGTGTACAGGAGCCCATCTTCCCAATAGACCCTATGTGTTCCATTTTTCTTGCCTTTGGACTCTTCAGCAGCTTGCTGCCTAAGGCCTTCAAGAGAGGGACAGGTTTCTTGTCCCTTACACAGCTCTTCCCTTGAGGGTCCCCCTGGGCCTAAGAGCTCAACCTGGTAAGGTTCAAGCTCCAAAGGCTCAGTTCCCTCAGAGGGCAGAACATCTTCCTGAGAAGAGAGGTTCCCTTTCTTTTGCTGTGTTGCAGTTGGTTTCCCAACTGACTTTCCTTTCCTCTTGGTAGGCTGGGCCATTCTTCCAGACTCCAGCTCTACTTGTTCACCCTGTGCCTTGCATTGTGCTCTTGTTTTCACACACACCAGTTCAGGGATACCCAGCATTGCTGCATGGGTTTTTAGTTCTACCTCAGCCCATGCTGAGGACTCCAGGTCATTTCCAAGCAGACAGTCCACTGGGATATTTGAGGAGACCACCACCTGTTTCAGGCCATTGACCCCTCCCCATTCTAAAGTAACCATTGCCATGGGATGTACTTTTCTCTGATTGTCAGCGTTGGTGACTGTGTAAGTTTTTCCAGTCAGGTATTGGCCAGGGGAAACCAGTTTCTCTGTCACCATGGTGACACTGGCACCTGTATCCCTCAGGCCCTCTATTCTAGTCCCATTAATTAAGAGTTGCTGTCTGTATTTTTGCATGTTAGGCGGCCAGACAGCTAGTGTGGCTAAATCCACCCCACCCTCAGAAACTAGAGTAGCTTCAGTGTGGACCCTGATTTGCTCTGGGCACACTGTTGATCCCACTTGGAGACTAGCCATACCAGTGTTACCTGGATGGGAGTTTGGAGTGGAACCTTTCTTGGGACAGGCCTTGTCTCCAGTTTGGTGTCCATGCTGTTTACAGCTATGACACCAGGCCTTTTTGGGATCAAAGTTTTTACCCTTGTACCCATTGTTTTGTGAAGAGGCTCTGGGCCCACCCTCCTGTGCAGGTTTTTGGGGGCCTGTAGAAGACTCTTTACTATTTTTAGTTTTGGTTGTCTCATCACCCTTCTGCTGGGGAGTCTTTGTGACCCCTTTCTTTTGGTCACCCCCTGTTGAAGTCTTGGACACCCTTGTCTTGACCCAATGGTCCGCCTTCTTTCCCAATTCTTGGGGAGAAATTGGTCCTAGGTCTACCAGATGCTGATGCAGTTTATCATTGAAACAATTACTTAACAGGTGTTCTTTCACAAATAAATTGTACAGCCCATCATAATTACTTACACCACTGCCTTGAATCCAACCATCTAGTGTTTTCACTGAGTAGTCAACAAAGTCAACCCAGGTCTGGCTCGAGGATTTTTGAGCCCCCCTGAACCTAATCCTGTACTCCTCAGTGGAGAATCCAAAGCCCTCAATCAGGGTACCCTTCATGAGGTCATAAGATTCTGCATCTTGTCCAGAGAGTGTGAGGAGTCTATCCCTACACTTTCCTGTGAACATTTCCCAAAGGAGAGCACCCCAGTGAGATCTGTTCACTTTTCTGGTTACACAAGCCCTCTCAAAAGCTGTGAACCATTTGGTGATGTCATCACCATCTTCATATTTAGTTACAATCCCTTTGGGGATTTTCAACATGTCAGGAGAATCTCTGACCCTATTTATGTTGCTGCCACCATTGATGGGTCCTAGGCCCATCTCTTGTCTTTCCCTCTCTATGGCTAGGATCTGTCTTTCCAAAGCCAATCTTTTGGCCATCCTGGCTAACTGGATGTCCTCTTCACTGGGGCTATCCTCAGTGATTTCAGAGGTGTTGGTCTCTCCTGTGAGGGAACCAGCATCTCTGACTATTATTTTAGGAGTCAGGGTTTGAGGGACCCTGTTCTCCCTAGATAGGACTGGTAGGGGGGAATTGTCCTCCAAGTCACTATCCTCTTCCTCTGAGTTGCCACCCTCAGAGGGGTTGGCCTTTTCAAACTCTGCCAAAAGCTCCTGGAGCTGTATTTTGGTAGGTTTGGGGCCCATTGTTATTTTCTTTAGTTTACAGAGTGACCTTAGCTCTCTCATCTGTAGATGGAGGTAAGGTGTGGTGTCGAGTTCCACCACATTCACATCTGTGCTAGACATTTTGCTTCTAAAAGTTGGGATACTTTTTAAGAATCTACAACTAGTTCTAGGTTCTAATTCAAACTTTTACAAACTTTTAAACTCTAAAAGAAATGCTAAACAGGATCTAACACAAGGCCCTAGCAGGTCTTTTAAGAATTTAGAAAACTTTTCAAATTGCAAAAATCAATTTCTAATGACAATTTTGGAATTTGTCGTGTGATCAGGTATTGGCTGAGTAGTCCAGCAAATGCAAAGTCTTGTACCCCACCGCTGATCCACCAATGTAGGAAGTTGGCTCTGTATGTGCTATTTCAAAGTAAGGAATAGCATGCACAGAGTCCAAGGGTTCCCCTTAGAGGTAAAATAGTGGTAAAAATAGATAATACTAATGCTCTATTTTGTGGTAGTGTGGTCGAGCAGTAGGCTTATCCAAGGAGTAGTGTTAAGCATTTGTTGTACATACACATAGACAATAAATGAGGTACACACACTCAGAGACAAATCCAGCCAATAGGTTTTTATATAGAAAAATATCTTTTCTTAGTTTATTTTAAGAACCACAGGTTCAAATTTAACATGTAATATCTTGTTCGAAAGGTATTGCAGGTAAGTACTTTAGGAACTTCAAATCATCAAAATTGCATGTATACTTTTCAAGTTATTGTCAAATAGCTGTTTCAAAAGTGGACACTTAGTGCAATTTTCACAGTTCCTGGGGGAGGTAAGTTTTTGTTAGTTTTACCAGGTAAGTAGGACACTTACAGGGTTCAGTTCTTGGTCCAAGGTAGCCCACCGTTGGGGGTTCAGAGCAACCCCAAAGTCACCACACCAGCAGCTCAGGGCCGGTCAGGTGCAGAGTTCAAAGTGGTGCCCAAAACACATAGGCTAGAATGGAGAGAAGGGGGTGCCCCGGTTCCGGTCTGCTTGCAGGTAAGTACCCGCGTCTTCGGAGGGCAGACCAGGGGGGTTTTGTAGGGCACCGGGGGGGACACAAGTCCACACAGAAATTTCACCCTCAGCAGCGCGGGGGCGGCCGGGTGCAGTGTAGAAACAAGCGTCGGGTTTGTAATGGAAGTCAATGGGAGATCTAGGGATCTCTTCAGCGCTGCAGGCAGGCAAGGGGGGGGGTTCCTCGGGGAAACCTCCACTTGGGCAAGGGAGAGGGACTCCTGGGGGTCACTCCTCCAGTGAAAGTCCGGTCCTTCAGGTCCTGGGGGCTGCGGGTGCAGGGTCTCTCCCAGGTGTCGGGACTTAGGATTCAAAGAGTCGCGGTCAGGGGAAGCCTCGGGATTCCCTCTGCAGGCGGCGCTGTGGGGGCTCAGGGGGGACAGGTTTTTGTACTCACAGTCTTAGAGTAGTCCTGGGGTCCCTCCTGAGGTGTTGGATCGCCACCAGCCGAGTCGGGGTCGCCGGGTGCAGTGTTGCAAGTCTCACGCCTTTTGCGGGGAGCTTGCAGGGTTCTTTAAAGCTGCTGGAAACAAAGTTGCAGCCTTTCTTGGAGCAGGTCCGCTGTCCTCGGGAGTTTCTTGTCTTTTCGAAGCAGGGGCAGTCCTCAGAGGATGTCGAGGTCGCTGGTCCCTTTGGAAGGCGTCGCTGGAGCAGGATCTTTGGAAGGCAGGAGACAGGCCGGTGAGTTTCTGGAGCCAAGGCAGTTGTCGTCTTCTGGTCTTCCTCTGCAGGGGTTTTCAGCTAGGCAGTCCTTCTTCTTGTAGTTGCAGGAATCTAATTTTCTAGGGTTCAGGGTAGCCCTTAAATACTAAATTTAAGGGCGTGTTTAGGTCTGGGGGGTTAGTAGCCAATGGCTACTAGCCCTGAGGGTGGGTACACCCTCTTTGTGCCTCCTCCCAAGGGGAGGGGGTCACAATCCTAACCCTATTGGGGGAATCCTCCATCTGCAAGATGGAGGATTTCTAAAAGTTAGAGTCACCTCAGCTCAGGACACCTTAGGGGCTGTCCTGACTGGCCAGTGACTCCTCCTTGTTATTCTCATTATTTTCTCCGGCCTTGCCGCCAAAAGTGGGGCCTGGCCGGAGGGGGCGGGCAACTCCACTAGCTGGAGTGTCCTGCTGGGTTGGCACAAAGGAGGTGAGCCTTTGAGGCTCACCGCCAGGTGTGACAATTCCTGCCTGGGAGAGGTGTTAGCATCTCCACCCAGTGCAGGCTTTGTTACTGGCCTCAGAGTGACAAAGGCACTCTCCCCATGGGGCCAGCAACATGTCTCGGTTTGTGGCAGGCTGCTAAAACTAGTCAGCCTACACAGATAGTCGGTTAAGTTTCAGGGGGCACCTCTAAGGTGCCCTCTGTGGTGTATTTTACAATAAAATGTACACTGGCATCAGTGTGCATTTATTGTGCTGAGAAGTTTGATTCCAAACTTCCCAGTTTTCAGTGTAGCCATTATGGTGCTGTGGAGTTCGTGTTTGACATACTCCCAGACCATATACTCTTATGGCTACCCTGCACTTACAATGTCTAAGGTTTTATTTAGACACTGTAGGGGTACCATGCTCATGCACTGGTACCCTCACCTATGGTATAGTGCACCCTGCCTTAGGGCTGTAAGGCCTGCTAGAGGGGTGTCTTACCTATACTGCATAGGCAGTGAGAGGCTGGCATGGCACCCTGAGGGGAGTGCCATGTCGACTTACTCGTTTTGTCCTCACTAGCACACACAAGCTGGCAAGCAGTGTGTCTGTGCAGAGTGAGAGGTCTCCAGGGTGGCATAAGACATGCTGCAGCCCTTAGAGACCTTCCTTGGCATCAGGGCCCTTGGTACTAGAAGTACCAGTTACAAGGGACTTATCTGGATGCCAGGGTCTGCCAATTGTGGATACAAAAGTACAGGTTAGGGAAAGAACACTGGTGCTGGGGCCTGGTTAGCAGGCCTCAGCACACTTTCAATTGTAAACATAGCATCAGCAAAGGCAAAAAGTCAGGGGGCAACCATGCCAAGGAGGCATTTCCTTACACAAGGTTTTTGCAAAACTTTCTTTTTGTGGAAGCTGCCAGGCCCTCACTAGCATAACAGACAAAAAACAAACATTTTTGGTCACAAAAAGCACACATTTCCACAAGAGTACCTTGCATTGATCAAAATTTACTTTGTGTGCCGATATGCTCCTTGTGAAACAGCACAATGCAGACTGAGAGAATAATAATAAAAACAGAAGGTCTTGGTAATGCCAGACCTAATTGGGGGCCCAATTCTTAAAGGAAGTCACAAAAGTGCACCCATGGTATAAACTCTTACATTAGTGTAGATTTTCTACCCATGAATTACCAAGAGCTTATAGAAATAGGCCAGGAAATTGTACTTTTTGGAAGATATTTGTGAACTGCCTTTTAGCTTGAGCAGATATGTAGATTTGCTCATGCAAAAATCTCTTGAGCATATACAAGTTCAATTTCCCTCCAATTAGGTTTTTTCCCCAACAGCTAGGAATACATTTCCAAGCTTTCTCAATATGGGAAAAGATTAGAGAAGACCTGGCAAAAACCATTAAAACATGCAAGTTTGCAGAGACTGTAAAGGGCATTCAGACTCTTGAACTATTGCTTACTGCTACCTACAACCCCAGTATGTGCGTCTGTGGAAATGTGGCAAAATGAAAGATTTGCTAGTATCCATACCCTACTGTAATATGAGCCCTGGTATAATCGGAGGCAATTATCAGAACCCATTAATAATGAGATTGCTGCAATAATTTGTCATCACACCAAATGACACCAAAGGGACACGTGGATTTTGTTACAGGACAAGTAGATTTATGAAGCAACCTGTCCCATGGACAAGTAGATATTTTATTAAATTCCACACCCCTGACAAAAGTTTCTGCCCAGTAGACTGATGGCCTCGAGTATGCATTTTTTTGATTCATTCAATTGATTATTTTTATTTATTTATTTCCCTAGCTATCAAGACCCTGCTCTCATTATGTTTGGTGCCGAAAAAGTGGTCGATCAGTATTTGGATCTGTTTTCCCTTAATTATAAAGCATTGTTAGCTAAAGCCAAAACCCTGTTGGGCAAGATGCACGGTTAATCCATTGACATTAATTTGGCGAATCTCTGGTCATGTCTATTCTGCCTTTATTTAGTTTTCTTTTTGCAAATATCCCCATGCAAATCAACAAATGTTTAAGAGAGCTAGATTATTTTTAAAATTTGTGTGGAATGGCAGGACTTTGAGGTAAATAGCCTATTGTTCAATCATAAGGATCAAGGAGGGCTCAGTTTGCCAGATTTAATTTCCTGTTACCAGGCGTCCTGGCTGCACACTAGTCTGTAGGTGGGCAGTTTCTCATGGAATTGAAAATGTTTTGCTTTCAAGGATGGCACAAGAAGCCAGAATCTATCTTCCTGTGCTTCTGAAGATTCTGAGGTTACTGAAACGGAATGCATATATAGCTTGTACATGGATTTGGTTTTTAGGTCGAGCGCGCAAGCGCTTTGGCTCTTGTAAGTATTGTGTGTTTTTAACCACGCTTTCACTTGATGTCATTGGTAAATGCTTTACGTTTGTCACGCCTTGGGGCGATTTGGTTACCACCTTGGATACTGACCCTGTTACCAGGATAACTGCACAATTGCCGATATACTCCAGCGTGAGCGAACTACTTTTTTTCTTTTGTCTGCGCTTTGTGGCACACAGCGCGATCTCAATTGGACTTTTTTTTTCTTTCTTCGTTTTACATTATATGCACTCTGATGTACTTAGTACATGATTTTTGCAGCAGACATAAGTAGGAAGCTGGCCTGGTGTTTGGTGAGTACCTATGGTATTATCAACTTATCACCTTATACCAGATCCAGGTGTCCCTTATTAGCAGAGCGAGGTCAGTGTCTAGGAAGCCAGGCTACCTCTAGAGAGCCTGGCTTCTAGACACTACCTTCATTTCACGAAGGTGATTCCTGGACCCGGTGTAAGTACCTAAGGTACCCACCACACACCAGGCCAGCTTCCTACAATGTTTATAAATTCGTGTGGATTTCTTGAGTGTCTTGATGTCTTAGTTTTTTTTTTGTACTGTTTAAATTCTTAACTCTTTATGTATGCCTTGCTGCACAGTGCCACAGCTACCTAGGGTTGAGCTTAGGGAATTGCAGATGAAACGTACTTGTCTTAAATAGGTTGGTAAGTGTATTATATGGTGAGGTTGTATTACCACACAATATTGCACTCCGTAGCCTCACATTTACTGATGACTGGTCTTGCTGAAAGGCTATTGATAGGCACTTAGATTTTCAGCCTGTGACTGACCTTATGATTAAGCTGAACGACATGGTGAACTGAGGAGCTGGCCACTGACGAAGAAAGATCTGCAAGAAGTAGTAAAGAGATGGGGCTCAATTGTTTGTGAAGCTGCTCTTCTTACCCTGTCATGTCTGCACTGCTCTGTACTGCCCTAGACTTAGTTCTGTTAGAGAGGCCATCTAAGATGCTGTCAGTTTTATTTTGCATAGCCTCAGTGAATCTGTTAAATGTTTTTTTATTTCCTAATTATGCTTCATGTTTTTATTCCATTTAAGTTTGAGTGGAATGTCATCAACATACAAAAACAAGGTTAACTTTTGAGTTAACTATTGAGTGGTGTATACAAACGATACATTCAACTGATATCCCAATGTTTTGCTTTGCAGATGTTCCTGGTCAGAATTTAAATGTAAAGCCAATTAAAAAGGTATTTTTTTATGTTTCAACACTGTTGTACGTGTTGACTTGCATTGTTACATTGTCAGCTGTGGTCCTTTTCTGTGGGGTCTCTGGTTTTGCATTGTAGAAATCTTCATTGAAGTCATAAGTGTTAAAATGATTGCCTACTGTGTGCTGAAATTGCAAAAACTATCTGTCCATATACCAGTAGAATGGGTGAAGAGGTCAGCATGTTTGTGTGGAGCCTACCACAAAGTTTTCTAATAATCACTGACACATGATGTGGACCTGAAGGGAAGATGTTGTCATGGTTGGTGCTATGTAGTTTCATGTTTTATTTTTATTTTGCACAAAGTCTGAAATTTGGAAAACCTTGGCTATGACCAGCAAGAGAGCAGGATAATGGCCATAGTGCATCAATTAAGGAAAATGGCATCCGCACATCTGACAGAACCAGAAACTTGCTCATGGCTGTCTTGTGAATTATCTCCCTGCTCTTTACTGGATGGCTTACTGTAAGGAAATGGCTCCCTGTTGCAGTTACCCCCCACTTTTTGCCCGATACTGATGCTGACTTGACTGAGGTGTGCTGGGACCCTGCTAACCAGGCCCCAGCACCAGTGTTCTTTCACCTAAAATGTACCATTGTCTCCACAATTGGCACAACCCTGGCACCCAGGTAAGTCCCTTGTATCTGGTACCCCTGGTACCAAGGGCCCTGATGCCAGGGACGGTCTCTTAGGGCTGCAGCATGTCTTATGCCACCCTAGGGACCCCTCACTCAGCACAGACGCACTGCTTGCCAGCTTGTGTGTGCTGGTGGGGAGAAAATGACTAAGTCGACATGGCACTCTCCTCAGGGTGCCATGCCAACCTCACACTGCCTGTGGCATAGGTAAGTCACCCCTCTAGCAGGCCTTACAGCCCTAAGGCAGGGTGCACTATACCATAGGTGAGGGCATAGGTGCATGAGCACTATGCCCCTACAGTGTCTAAGCAAAACCTTAGACATTGTAAGTGCAGGGTAGCCAAAAGAGTATATGGTCTGGTAGTCTGTCAAAAACGAACTCCACAGCTCCATAATGGCTACACTGAATACTGGGAAGTTTGGTATCAAACGTCTCAGAATAATAAATCCACACCGATGCCAGTGTTGGATTTATTAAAAAATGCACATAGAGGGTGTAGGAAGTTGGCTCTGTATGCACTTTCAAAGTAAGGAATAGTATGCACAGAGTCCAAGGGTTCCCCTTAGAGGTAAGATAGTGGCAAAAAGAGATAATACTGATGCTCTAGTTTGTGGTAGTGTGGTCGAGCAGTAGGCTTATCAAAGGAGTAGTGTTAAGCATTTGTTGTACATACACACAGGCAATAAATGAGGAACACACACTCAGACAAATCCAGCCAATAGGTTTTGTTATAGAAAAATATATTTTCTTAGTTTATTTTAAGAACCACAGGTTCAATTTCTACATGTAATATCTCATTTGAAAGGTATTGCAGGTAAGTACTTTAGGAACTTTGAATCATTACATTATAATGTATACTTTTTACATAAAACACAATAAGCTGTTTTAAAAGTGGACACACAGTTCCTGGGGGAGGTAAGTTTTTGTTAGTTTTGTCAGGTAAGTAAATCACTTACAAGTCTCAGGTTTGGGTCCAAGGTAGCCCACCGTTGGGGGTTCAGAGCAACCCCAAAGTTACCACTCCAGCAGCTCAGGGCCGGTCAGGTGCAGAGGTCAAAGAGGTGCCCAAAACGCATAGGCTTCAATGGAGAGAAGGGGGTGCCCCGGTTCCAGTCTGCCAGCAGGTAAGTACCCGCGTCTTCGGAGGGCAGACCAGGGGGGTTTTGTAGGGCACCGGGGGGGACACAAGTCAGCACAAAGTACACCCTCAGCAGCGTGGGGGCGGCCGGGTGCAGTGTGCAACCACGTGTCGGGTTTTCAATGGTTTTCAATGAGAGACCAAGGGATCTCTTCAGCGGTGCAGGCAAGGGGGGGGGGGGGGGCTCCTCGGGGTAGCCACCACCTGGGCAAGGGAGAGGGCCTCCTGGGGTCACTCCTGCACAGAAGTTCCGTTCCTTCAGGTGCTGGGGGCTGCGGGTGCAGGGTCTTTTCCAGCCGTCGGGAAATGGAGTTCAGGCAGTCGCGGTCAGGGGGAGCCTCGGGATTCCCTCTGCAGGCGTCTCTGTGGGGACTCAGGGGGGACAACTTTGGTTACTCACGGTCTGAGTCGCCGGAGGGTCCTCCCTGAGGTGTTGGTTCTCCACCAGTCGAGTCGGGGTCGCCGGGTGCAGTGTTGTAAGTCTCACGCTTCTTGCAGGGAGTTGCAGGGGTCTTTAAGTCTGCTCCTTGAAACAAAGTTGCAGTTCTTTTGGAGCAGGGCCGCTGTCCTCGGGAGTTTCTTGTCTTTCTTGAAGCAGGGCAGTCCTCTGAGGATTCAGAGGTCGCTGGTCCTTTGGAAAGCGTCGCTGGAGCAGGTTTCTTTGGAAGGCAGGAGACAGGCCGGTAGGACTGGGGCCAAAGCAGTTGGTGTCTTCTGTTCTTCCTCTGCAGGGGTTTTTCAGCTCGGCAGTCTTCTTGTAGTTTCAGGAATCTAAATTCTTAGGTTCAGGGAAGCCCTTAAATACTAAATTTAAGGGTGTGTTTAGGTCTGGGGGGTTAGTAGCCAATGGCTACTAGCCCTGAGGGTGGGTACACCCTCTTTGTGCCTCCTCCCAAGAGGAGGGGGTCACATCCCTAATCCTATTGGGGAATCCTCCATCTGCAAGATGGAGGATTTCTAAAAGTTAGTCACTTCAGCTCAGGACACCTTAGGGGCTGTCCTGACTGGCCAGTGACTCCTTGTTCTCATTATTTCCTCCGGCCTTGCCGCCAAAAGTGGGTGCCGTGGCCGGAGGGGGCGGGCCACTCCACTAGCTGGAGTGTCCTGCGGTGCTGGAACAAAGGGGTGAGCCTTTGAGGCTCACCGCCAGGTGTTACAGCTCCTGCCTGGTGGAGGTGTTAGCATCTCCACCCAGTGCAGGCTTTGTTACTGGCCTCAGAGTGACCAAGGCACTCTCCCCATGGGGCCAGCAACATGTCTCGGTTGTGGCAGGCTGCTGGAACCAGTCAGCCTTCACAGATAGTCGGTTAAGGTTTCAGGGGGCACCTCTAAGGTGCCCTCTGGGGTGTAGTTCACAAAATGTACACTGGCATCAGTGTGCATTTATTGTGCTGAGAAGTTTGATACCAAACTTCCCAGTTTTCAGTGTAGCCATTATGGTGCTGTGGAGTCCGTGTTTGACAGACTCCCAGACCATATACTCTTATGGCTACCCTGCACTTACAATGTCTAAGGTTTTGTTTAGACACTGTAGGGGTACCATGCTCATGCACTGGTACCCTCACCTATGGTATAGTGCACCCTGCCTTAGGGCTGTAAGGCCTGCTAGAGGGGTGACTGACCTATACTTGCATAGGCAGTGAGAGGCTGGCATGGCACCCTGAGGGGAGTGCCATGTCGACTTACTCATTTTGTTGTCACTAGCACACACAGGCTTGTAAGCAGTGTGTCTGTGCTGAGTGAGGGGTCTCTAGGGTGGCATACATGCTGCAGCCCTTAGAGACCTTCCCTGGCATCAGGGCCCTTGGTACCAGAGGTACCAGTTACAAGGGACTTATCTGGATGCCAGGGTGTGCCAATTGTGGAAACAATGGTACATTTTAGGTGAAAGAACACTGGTGCTGGGGCCTGGTTAGCAGGGTCCCAGCACACTTCTCAGTCAAGTCAGCATCAGTATCAGGCAAAAAGTGGGGGGGTAACTGCAACAGGGAGCCCTTTCTTTACATTGCGTCTTTGTTGCAAAGAAGTAGCTGTTTTTGAACAGGGGCGCTGTTCACGGGAGTTTCTTTGTCCTGTAGTCGAGGGCAGTCCTCGGAGGCTTCAAAGGTTGCTGGTTCCTGTCGGATGCGTCGCTGGAGCAGGTTTTCGAAGTTGGAGACAGGCCGGTAGGGCTGGGACCAAAGCAGTTGTCTTCCTCCTCTGCAGGCTTGTAGGTCAGCAGTCCTTTCTTCAGGTTGCAGGAATCTGATTTCCTGGGATCTGGGGAGCCCCTAATACTGAATTTAGTGGTGTGTTTAGGTCTGGGAGGGCAGTAGCCAATGGCTTACTGTCCTTGAGAGTGGCTACACCCTCTCTATGCCTCCTCCCTGTGGGCAGGGGGGGAGGGGGGTCGGGGCAGTGGCCAGAGGGGTGGGCATCTCCACTAGCTGGGATGCCCTGCGGCGCTGTAACAAAAGGGGTGAGCCTTTGATGGCCACCACCAGATGTTACAGTACCTGCAGGGAGAGGTGAGAAGCACCTCCACCCAGTAGAGGCTTTGTTCCTGGCCACAGAGTGACAACTGCACTCTCCCCATGTGGTCAGCAACTCGTCTGGTTGTGGCAGGCTGGCAGAAACTGATCAGCCCCACACTAGAAGTCGGATTGGTATTCAGGGGGCATCTCTAAGATGCCCTCTGGGTGCATGTTACAATAAATTGCACATTGGCATCAGTGTGCATTTACTGTGCTGAGAAGTTTGATACCAAACTTCCCAGATTTCAGTGTAGCCATTATGGAGCTGTGGAGTTCGTGTTTGACAAACTCCCAGACCATAGGCTCTTATGGCTAGCCTGCACTTACAATGTCTAAGGTTTTGCTTAGACACTGCAGGGGCATAGTGCTCATGCGCACATATGCCCTCACCTGTGGTATAGTGCACCCTGCCTTAGGGCTGTAAGGCCTGCTAGAGGGGTGACCTCTGCTCTGGACACCTTAGGAGTGGTCCTAGCTGACATGGCCCTTTCTCCCTGTTTCCCAGATTTTCCCAATAGACTTGCTGCCAAAAGTGCGCTGTTGTCTGGGGTCGGGGTGAGCAACTCCC
This sequence comes from Pleurodeles waltl, assembly GCF_031143425.1. Lineage (NCBI taxonomy): Eukaryota > Metazoa > Chordata > Amphibia > Caudata > Salamandridae > Pleurodeles > Pleurodeles waltl. Next base: position 110,455 of record NW_027149998.1, read on the forward strand.
CTATTTGGAGTGCCCTGGGGCACTGTAATATGAGGCTTGAGCCTTTGAGGCTCACCACCATGTGTTAGTTCCTGTAGGGGCGAGCACAAAGGCTCCCTCACCCCATGTGGTCAGAAACTTGTCTGAAAGTGGCAGGCTGGCAGAGACTAGTCAGTCCTCCACTAGCAGTTTGGCTAGCATACAGGGGGCATCTCTAAGATACCCTCTGGATGCATTTTTCAATAGATCCCACTCTGGCATCAATGAGGGGTTATTGTGCTTAGGTTGATACCAAATTGCCCAGTACTCAGTGAATCCATTTTGGAGATGCGGCGTTAGTAATGAGAAACTCCCAGACCATATACTCAATATGACCCCGCCCACTGCAATTACAATGTCTAAGAATGGACTTGGGTGAGGGCATAGCTGCATGAGCAGTATGCCCCTACAGTGCCTGTGGTATAGTGCACCCTGCCTTAGGGCTGTAAGGCCTGCCTGAGGGGTGACTTACTTATGCCGCAGGCAGTGGTTTGGGGACATTGCACCCTGAGGGGTGTCATGTTGACTTCACAGTTATCGCCCCACCAGCACACACAAGCTGCAGAGGCGCAGTGTATGTGCCTGGTGAGGGAGTCCACTAGGGTGTCTTAATACATGCTGCAGCCCTTGGGAACCCTCCCCGGTCACAGGGGACTGTACCATAGGTACCTTTTGCAAGGGACGTAACTGTGTTGCAGTTGTGTAAACAAAGGTATAGATTTTTCGAAAGACCATTGGTGCTGGGGCCTGGTTAGCAGGATCCCAGCCCTCAAAGTTGGCATCAATATCATGCAAAAGGTGTGGGGGGGGGGGGGGGGGGGGGGACCATGCCAAGAAGGGCACTTTACTATACTGGGTACCGAAGTACTATATACTAGGAACTTATAGGGGTCTACCAGTGTGCCAATTGTGGGGTGTAAAGAGTACCAGAGTAACCAAATTTAGTGGAGAGCGCAATCACTGGGGTCCTGGTTAACAAGATTCCAGTGAAAACAGTCTAAGCACGCTGATAAACTGGCAAAAAGTGGGGGTAACCATGAGAAAGTGACCTTCCTACACCACCTCACTGGGCACTTGAGGCTGTTAGTGTAGAATAAACTATCACATGAACATTTCATTACTTACTCTACACTGTATTGTCTCCCTCCTGCGGTAATGCAATCCTATCACTGGAGTCGATACCCATGCACAGTGTCACCGAGAAGGAGTCACTCTACCTCGTTACTTGAAAGACTTAACGATAAAGAACCTGCACACACCCAGATCCAACTCTTGATGGTGGGAGCATGCAGAGCATGTGAATCTGCTGCACTAAATGCCACAGCACTAGATGCCTCAAACAGATGCTTACATAGTAAGTAACATTCCTTTCTTACACTAGTCCAATGTAGCCTGATCTACTTAAGAGCCTGAGAGAACTGTTTAACAGGATAGTGTGCTGGTTTTGAATTATAGGAGTGTTCATTTTTAAAAAAGGACAACCTGCTGGTTGCCTCTTGCTGTTGGCTAGCAATGAATAGACTTCCACAAGCCTGTATGTGAGAGAGCTGGAGAATGAGGACTGTTGCAAATAAGTATACTGTTCAGTATGCACTAATATAAGCATTAACAATATCAGGTGTGTGGAAGTGATGTCTACATATCAGTTGTACATTTGCTATTCCCCCGTCCCCTTGACAAAGACCAAATTTGCGTTCTCTATCTCATAATGTTATTTATGATGACAGATCTGTTTTTATTTATTTAACTTTTCTTTGTTCAGGAATTGGACTATGGTGTCATCCTTGTGACTAACTTTCCTGAGAAGGATTATACTGCAGAAGAAGTTGCTAACCTAGCCAAGCCTTTTGGTGGAGTGAAGGATGTTATTTTTTTGTCATCTCATAAACAGGTATTTAATGTGGCAGGCATGTATGTGAACCCGATTTCTGATGGCTCTTAGTTAACCATCTCAATTTAATATTGAATGTAGGTAACCTTCATATTTGAAATACATGTTTACTTGTCAAATGATCATGGAAGTGTTAAGTTAAATGTTTTCAGTACTATTGTATCCTGCTTTTTCTTATTTCCAACACACCAGGGTCTGAAAACTTACTTTTATGAAAACTTTATATGGATGGTGTTATGAGCACTTTTCTTGGGTTCTAGTGGAAATGTTTGCTGGGATACTTACTGGTACTGGCATGAGAATACTACTGTTTAGCAATGCTATGAAAGAAGTTTTCCTGCTCTGTTAGTAGGTTGTAGAGATCAAGATGCTAATAGGCAGAATGTATGTGTAGGCCAGAAAACTCCTCCGGCCTTTCTTGAGGTCAAGTGCCTGTTAGCAGGTACTGTGTAACGTCCTGGAGATATGGACTTTTACCACCCTTATGTTGGCTCACAGTAGTATTGCACTATAATCAGGATGCTCCCTGTAGGCACTTGACTGTCTCTCGATAATGAGGGTTTGTAGTTGAATCTTAATTTCGTAGCTGATAAAGTTTAGAAACAGCCATTCATTGTATAGTGTGAGCACCCCCACAAATTAGAAACTCATCTACCTGCCTTACTTAAACCGACCTATCTCTTAGATCGTCGTATGTAGGCTAATCTGCTTCAGAGCTTGTAAGCTAGGCCACAGAATGGTGCACTGCTCCGGGATTGTGAACTGTAGGAAGTTGGCTCTGTATGTGCTATTTCAAAGTAAGGAATAGCATGCACAGAGTCCAAGGGTTCCCCTTAGAGGTAAAATAGTGGTAAAAATAGATAATACTAATGCTCTATTTTGTGGTAGTGTGGTCGAGCAGTAGGCTTATCCAAGGAGTAGTGTTAAGCATTTGTTGTACATACACATAGACAATAAATGAGGTACACACACTCAGAGACAAATCCAGCCAATAGGTTTTTATATAGAAAAATATCTTTTCTTAGTTTATTTTAAGAACCACAGGTTCAAATTCTACATGTAATAGCTCATTCGAAAGGTATTGCAGGTAAGTACTTTAGGAACTTCAAATCATCAAAATTGCATGTATACTTTTCAAGTTATTCACAAATAGCTGTTTTAAAAGTGGACACTTAGTGCAATTTTCACAGTTCCTAGGGGAGGTAAGTATTTGTTAGTTTTACCAGGTAAGTAAGACACTTACAGGGTTCAGTTCTTGGTCCAAGGTAGCCCACCGTTGGGGGTTCAGAGCAACCCCAAAGTCACCACACCAGCAGCTCAGGGCCGGTCAGGTGCAGAGTTCAAAGTGGTGCCCAAAACACATAGGCTAGAATGGAGAGAAGGGGGTGCCCCGGTTCCGGTCTGCTTGCAGGTAAGTACCCGCGTCTTCGGAGGGCAGACCAGGGGGGTTTTGTAGGGCACCGGGGGGGACACAAGCCCACACAGAAATTTCACCCTCAGCAGCGCGGGGGCGGCCGGGTGCAGTGTAGAAACAAGCGTCGGGTTTGTAATGGAAGTCAATGGGAGATCTAGGGATCTCTTCAGCGCTGCAGGCAGGCAAGGGGGGGGTTCCTCGGGGAAACCTCCACTTGGGCAAGGGAGAGGGACTCCTGGGGGTCACTCCTCCAGTGAAAGTCCGGTCCTTCAGGTCCTGGGGGCTGCGGGTGCAGGGTCTCTCCCAGGTGTCGGGACTTAGGATTCAAAGAGTCGCGGTCAGGGGAAGCCTCGGGATTCCCTCTGCAGGCGGCGCTGTGGGGGCTCAGGGGGGACAGGTTTTTGTACTCACAGCCTTAGAGTAGTCCTGGGGTCCCTCCTGAGGTGTTGGATCGCCACCAGCCGAGTCGGGGTCGCCGGGTGCAGTGTTGCAAGTCTCACGCCTTTTGCGGGGAGCTTGCAGGGTTCTTTAAAGCTGCTGGAAACAAAGTTGCAGCCTTTCTTGGAGCAGGTCCGCTGTCCTCGGGAGTTTCTTGTCTTTTCGAAGCAGGGGCAGTCCTCAGAGGATGTCGAGGTCGCTGGTCCCTTTGGAAGGCGTCGCTGGAGCAGGATCTTTGGAAGGCAGGAGACAGGCCGGTGAGTTTCTGGAGCCAAGGCAGTTGTCGTCTTCTGGTCTTCCTCTGCAGGGGTTTTTCAGCTAGGCAGTCCTTCTTCTTGTAGTTGCAGGAATCTAATTTTCTAGGGTTCAGGGTAGCCCTTAAATACTAAATTTAAGGGCGTGTTTAGGTCTGGGGGGTTAGTAGCCAATGGCTACTAGCCCTGAGGGTGGGTACACCCTCTTTGTGCCTCCTCCCAAGGGGAGGGGGTCACAATCCTAACCCTATTGGGGGAATCCTCCATCTGCAAGATGGAGGATTTCTAAAAGTCAGAGTCACCTCAGCTCAGGACACCTTAGGGGCTGTCCTGACTGGCCAGTGACTCCTCCTTGTTGCTTTCTTTGTTCCCTCCAGCCTTGCCGCCAAAAGTGGGGGCCGTGGCCGGAGGGGGCGGGCAACTCCACTAAGCTGGAGTGCCCTGCTGGGCTGTGACAAAGGGGTGAGCCTTTGAGGCTCACCGCCAGGTGTCACAGCTCCTGCCTGGGGGAGGTGTTAGCATCTCCACCCAGTGCAGGCTTTGTTACTGGCCTCAGAGTGACAAAGGCACTCTCCCCATGGGGCCAGCAACATGTCTCTAGTGTGGCAGGCTGCTGGAACCAGTCAGCCTACACAGATAGTCGGATAGGTTTCAGGGGGCACCTCTAAGGTGCCCTCTGTGGTGCATTTTACAATAAAATGTACACTGGCATCAGTGTGCATTTATTGTGCTGAGAAGTTTGATACCAAACTTCCCAGTTTTCAGTGTAGCCATTATGGTGCTGTGGAGTTCGTGTTTGACAGACTCCCAGACCATATACTCTTATGGCTACCCTGCACTTACAATGTCTAAGGTTTTCTTTAGACACTGTAGGGGTACCATGCCCATGCACTGGTACCCTCACCTATGGTATAGTGCACCCTGCCTTAGGGCTGTAAGGCCTGCTAGAGGGGTGTCTTACCTATACTGCATAGGCAGTGAGAGGCTGGCATGGCACCCTGAGGGGAGTGCCATGTCGACTTACTCGTTTTGTCCTCACTAGCACACACCAGCTGGCAAGCAGTGTGTCTGTGCTGAGTGAGAGGTCTCCAGGGTGGCATAAGACATGCTGCAGCCCTTAGAGACCTTCCTTGGCATCAGGGCCCTTGGTACTAGAAGTACCAGTTACAAGGGACTTATCTGGATGCCAGGGTCTGCCAATTGTGGATACAAAAGTACAGGTTAGGGAAAGAACACTGGTGCTGGGGCCTGGTTAGCAGGCCTCAGCACACTTTCAATTGTAAACATAGCATCAGCAAAGGCAAAAAGTCAGGGGGCAACCATGCCAAGGAGGCATTTCCTTACACAACCCCCCCCCAAACGAAAGAGGATGAGACTAACCTTTCCCAAGAGAGTCTTCATTTTCTAAGTGGAAGAACCTGGAAAGGCCATCTGCATTGGCATGGGCAGTCCCAGGTCTGTGTTCCACTATAAAGTCCATTCCCTGTAGGGAGATGGACCACCTCAACAGTTTAGGATTTTCACCTTTCATTTGCATCAGCCATTTGAGAGGTCTGTGGTCAGTTTGAACTAGGAAGTGAGTCCCAAAGAGGTATGGTCTCAGCTTCTTCAGGGACCAAACCACAGCAAAGGCCTCCCTCTCAATGGCACTCCAACGCTGCTCCCTGGGGAGTAACCTCCTGCTAATGAAAGCAACAGGCTGGTCAAGGCCATCATCATTTGTTTGGGACAAAACTGCCCCTATCCCATGTTCAGAGGCATCAGTCTGCACAATGAACTGCTTAGAATAATCTGGAGCTTTGAGAACTGGTGCTGAGCACATTGCCTGTTTCAGGGTGTCAAAGGCCTGTTGGCAGTCCACAGTCCAGTTTACTTTCTTGGGCATTTTCTTGGAGGTGAGTTCAGTGAGGGCTGTCACAATGGATCCATATCCCTTCACAAACCTCCTGTAATACCCAGTCAAGCCAAGGAATGCCCTGACTTGAGTCTGGGTTTTTGGAGCTACCCAGTCCAGAATGGTCTGGATCTTGGGTTGGAGTGGCTGAACTTGGCCTCCACCTACAAGGTGTCCCAAGTAAACCACAGTTCCCTGCCCTATCTGGCATTTGGATGCCTTGATAGAGAGGCCTGCAGATTGCAGAGCCTTCAAAACCTTCTTCAGGTGGACCAGGTGATCCTGCCAGGTGGAGCTAAAGACAGCAATATCATCAAGATAAGCTGTGCTAAAGGACTCCAAGCCAGCAAGGACTTGATTCACCAACCTTTGGAAGGTGGCAGGGGCATTCTTTAAACCAAAGGGCATAACAGTAAACTGATAATGCCCATCAGGTGTGGAGAATGCTGTCTTTTCTTTTGCTCCAGGTGCCATTTTTATTTGCCAGTACCCTGCTGTTAAGTCAAAGGTACTTAGAAATTTGGCAGCACCTAATTTATCAATGAGCTCATCAGCTCTTGGACTTGGATGAGCATCTGTCTTGGTGACAGAATTGAGCCCTCTGTAGTCCACACAAAACCTCATCTCTTTCTTTCCATCTGTGGTGTGAGGTTTGGGGACTAAGACCACTGGGCTAGCCCAGGGGCTGTCAGAGCGCTCAATGACTCCCAATTCCAGCATCTTGTGGACTTCCACCTTGATGCTTTCCTTAACATGGTCAGACTGTCTGAAGATTTTGTTCTTGACAGGCATGCTGTCTCCTGTGTCCACATCATGGGTACATAGGTGTGTCTGACCAGGGGTTAGGGAGAAAAGCTCAGGAAACTGTTGTAGGACTCTCCTACAATCAGCCTGCTGTTGGCCAGAGAGGGTGTCTGAGTAGATCACTCCATCTACTGTGCCATCTTTTGGGTCTGATGACAGAAGATCAGGGAGAGGTTCACTCTCTGCCTCCTGATCCTCATCTGTTACCATTAACAGATTCACATCAGCCCTGTCATGGAAGAGCTTAAGGCGGTTCACATGGATCACCCTCTTGGGGCTCCTGCTTGTGCCCAGGTCCACCAGGTAGGTGACCTGACTCTTCCTCTCTAGCACTGGGTAAGGGCCACTCCATTTGTCCTGGAGTGCCCTGGGAGCCACAGGCTCCAGAACCCAGACCTTCTGCCCTGGTTGGAACTCAACCAGTGCAGCCTTTTGGTCATACCAAAACTTCTGGAGTTGTTGGCTGGCCTCAAGGTTTTTGGTTGCCTTTTCCATGTACTCTGCCATTCTAGAGCGAAGGCCAAGTACATAGTCCACTATGTCCTGTTTAGGCTCATGGAGAGGTCTCTCCCAGCCTTCTTTAACAAGGGCAAGTGGTCCCCTTACAGGATGACCAAACAGAAGTTCAAAGGGTGAGAACCCTACTCCCTTCTGTGGTACCTCCCTGTAAGCGAAAAGCAGACATGGCAGGAGGACATCCCATCTCCTTTTGAGTTTTTCTGGGAGCCCCATGATCATGCCCTTTAATGTCTTGTTGAATCTCTCAACTAAGCCATTAGTTTGTGGATGGTAAGGTGTAGTGAATTTATAAGTCACTCCACACTCATTCCACATGTGCTTTAGGTATGCTGACATGAAGTTGGTACCTCTGTCAGACACCACCTCCTTAGGGAAACCCACTCTGGTAAAGATACCAATGAGGGCCTTGGCTACTGCAGGGGCAGTAGTCGACCTAAGGGGAATAGCTTCAGGATACCTGGTAGCATGATCCACTACTACCAGGATATACATATTTCCTGAGGCTGTGGGAGGTTCCAGTGGACCAACTATGTCCACACCCACTCTTTCAAAGGGCACCCCCACCACAGGAAGTGGAATGAGGGGGGCCTTTGGATGCCCACCTGTCTTACCACTGGCTTGACAGGTGGGGCAGGAGAGGCAAAACTCCTTAACCATGTTGGACATATTGGGCCAGTAGAAGTGGTTGACTAACCTCTCCCACGTCTTGGTTTGTCCCAAATGTCCAGCAAGGGGAATGTCATGGGCCAATGTTAGGATGAACTCTCTGAACAGCTGAGGCACTACCACTCTCCTAGTGGCACCAGGTTTGGGGTCTCTGGCCTCAGTGTACAGGAGCCCATCTTCCCAATAGACCCTATGTGTTCCATTTTTCTTGCCTTTGGACTCTTCAGCAGCTTGCTGCCTAAGGCCTTCAAGAGAGGGACAGGTTTCTTGTCCCTTACACAGCTCCTCCCTTGAGGGTCCCCCTGGGCCTAAGAGCTCAACCTGATAAGGTTCAAGCTCCAAAGGCTCAGTTCCCTCAGAGGGCAGAACTTCTTCCTGAGAAGAGAGGTTCCCTTTCTTTTGCTGTGTTGCAGTTGGTTTCCCAACTGACTTTCCTGTTCTCTTGGTAGGCTGGGCCATTTTTCCAGACTCCAGCTCTACTTTTTCACCCTGTGCCTTGCATTGTGCTCTTGTTTTCACACACACCAGTTCAGGGATACCCAGCATTGCTGCATGGGTTTTTAGCTCTACCTCAGCCCATGCTGAGGACTCCAGGTCATTTCCAAGCAGACAGTCCACTGGGATATTTGAGGAGACCACCACCTGCTTCAGGCCATTGACCCCTCCCCATTCTAAAGTAACCATTGCCATGGGATGTACTTTTCTCTGATTGTCAGCGTTGGTGACTGTGTAAGTTTTTCCAGTCAGGTATTGGCCAGGGGAAACCAGTTTCTCTGTCACCATGGTGACACTGGCACCTGTATCCCTCAGGCCCTCTATTCTAGTCCCATTAATTAAGAGTTGCTGTCTGTATTTTTGCATGTTAGGCGGCCAGACAGCTAGTGTGGCTAAATCCACCCCACCCTCAGAAACTAGAGTAGCTTCAGTGTGGACCCTGATTTGCTCTGGGCACACTGTTGATCCCACTTGGAGACTAGCCATACCAGTGTTACCTGGATGGGAGTTTGGAGTGGAACCTTTCTTGGGACAGGCCTTGTCTCCAGTTTGGTGTCCATGCTGTTTACAGCTATGACACCAGGCCTTTTTGGGATCAAAGTTTTTACCCTTGTACCCATTGTTTTGTGAAGAGGCTCTGGGCCCACCCTCCTGTGCAGGTTTTTGGGGGCCTGTAGAAGACTCTTTACTATTTTTAGTTTTGGTTGTCTCATCACCCTTCTGCTGGGGAGTCTTTGTGACCCCTTTCTTTTGGTCACCCCCTGTTGAAGTCTTGGACACCCTTGTCTTGACCCAATGGTCCGCCTTCTTTCCCAATTCTTGGGGAGAAATTGGTCCTAGGTCTACCAGATGCTGATGCAGTTTATCATTGAAACAGTTACTTAACAGGTGTTCTTTCACAAATAAATTGTACAGCCCATCATAATTATTTACACCACTGCCTTGAATCCAACCATCTAGTGTTTTCACTGAGTAGTCAACAAAGTCAACCCAGGTCTGGCTCGAGGATTTTTGAGCCCCCCTGAACCTAATCCTGTACTCCTCAGTGGAGAATCCAAAGCCCTCAATCAGGGTACCCTTCATGAGGTCATAAGATTCTGCATCTTGTCCAGAGAGTGTGAGGAGTCTATCCCTACACTTTCCTGTGAACATTTCCCAAAGGAGAGCACCCCAGTGAGATCTGTTCACTTTTCTGGTCACACAAGCCCTCTCAAAAGCTGTGAACCATTTGGTGATGTCATCACCATCTTCATATTTAGTTACAATCCCTTTGGGGATTTTCAACATGTCAGGAGAATCTCTGACCCTATTTATGTTGCTGCCACCATTGATGGGTCCTAGGCCCATCTCTTGTCTTTCCCTCTCTATGGCTAGGATCTGTCTTTCCAAAGCCAATCTTTTGGCCATCCTGGCTAACTGGATGTCCTCTTCACTGGAGTTATCCTCAGTGATTTCAGAGTTGTTGGTCCCTCCTGTGAGGGAACCAGCATCTCTGACTATTATTTGTGGAGTCAGGGCTTGAGAAGCCCTGCTCTCCCTAAGTAGGACTGGAGGGGGGGAATTTCCCTCCAAGTCACTATCTTCATCCTCTGAGTTGCCATCCTCAGAGGGGTTGGCCTTTTCAAACTCTGCCAAAAGCTCCTGGAGCTGTACTTTGGTAGGTTTGGGGCCTATTGCTATTTTCTTTAGTTTACAGAGTGACCTTAGCTCTCTCATCTGTAGATGGAGGTAAGGTGTGGTGTCGAGTTCCACCACATTCACATCTGTGCTAGACATTATGCTTCTAAAAGTTGGAATACTTTTTAAGAAACTAAAACTGGTTCTAGAATCTAATTCAAACTTTTAACAAACTTTTAAACTCTAAAAGAAATGCTAAACAGGATCTAACACAAGGCCCTAGCAGGTCTTTTAAGAATTTAGAAAACTTTTCAAATTGCAAAAATCAATTTCTAATGACAATTTTGGAATTTGTCGTGTGATCAGGTATTGGCTGAGTAGTCCAGCAAATGCAAAGTCTTGTACCCCACCGCTGATCCACCAATGTAGGAAGTTGGCTCTGTATGTGCTATTTCAAAGTAAGGAATAGCATGCACAGAGTCCAAGGGTTCCCCTTAGAGGTAAAATAGTGGTAAAAATAGATAATACTAATGCTCTATTTTGTGGTAGTGTGGTCGAGCAGTAGGCTTATCCAAGGAGTAGTGTTAAGCATTTGTTGTACATACACATAGACAATAAATGAGGTACACACACTCAGAGACAAATCCAGCCAATAGGTTTTTATATAGAAAAATATCTTTTCTTAGTTTATTTTAAGAACCACAGGTTCAAATTCTACATGTAATAGCTCATTCGAAAGGTATTGCAGGTAAGTACTTTAGGAACTTCAAATCATCAAAGTTGCATGTATACTTTTCAAGTTATTCACAAATAGCTGTTTTAAAAGTGGACACTTAGTGCAATTTTCACAGTTCCTAGGGGAGGTAAGTATTTGTTAGTTTTACCAGGTAAGTAAGACACTTACAGGGTTCAGTTCTTGGTCCAAGGTAGCCCACCGTTGGGGGTTCAGAGCAACCCCAAAGTCACCACACCAGCAGCTCAGGGCCGGTCAGGTGCAGAGTTCAAAGTGGTGCCCAAAACACATAGGCTAGAATGGAGAGAAGGGGGTGCCCCGGTTCCGGTCTGCTTGCAGGTAAGTACCCGCGTCTTCGGAGGGCAGACCAGGGGGGTTTTGTAGGGCACCGGGGGGGACACAAGCCCACACAGAAATTTCACCCTCAGCAGCGCGGGGGCGGCCGGGTGCAGTGTAGAAACAAGCGTCGGGTTTGTAATGGAAGTCAATGGGAGATCTAGGGATCTCTTCAGCGCTGCAGGCAGGCAAGGGGGGGGTTCCTCGGGGAAACCTCCACTTGGGCAAGGGAGAGGGACTCCTGGGGGTCACTCCTCCAGTGAAAGTCCGGTCCTTCAGGTCCTGGGGGCTGCGGGTGCAGGGTCTCTCCCAGGTGTCGGGACTTAGGATTCAAAGAGTCGCGGTCAGGGGAAGCCTCGGGATTCCCTCTGCAGGCGGCGCTGTGGGGGCTCAGGGGGGACAGGTTTTTGTACTCACAGCCTTAGAGTAGTCCTGGGGTCCCTCCTGAGGTGTTGGATCGCCACCAGCCGAGTCGGGGTCGCCGGGTGCAGTGTTGCAAGTCTCACGCCTTTTGCGGGGAGCTTGCAGGGTTCTTTAAAGCTGCTGGAAACAAAGTTGCAGCCTTTCTTGGAGCAGGTCCGCTGTCCTCGGGAGTTTCTTGTCTTTTCGAAGCAGGGGCAGTCCTCAGAGGATGTCGAGGTCGCTGGTCCCTTTGGAAGGCGTCGCTGGAGCAGGATCTTTGGAAGGCAGGAGACAGGCCGGTGAGTTTCTGGAGCCAAGGCAGTTGTCGTCTTCTGGTCTTCCTCTGCAGGGGTTTTTCAGCTAGGCAGTCCTTCTTCTTGTAGTTGCAGGAATCTAATTTTCTAGGGTTCAGGGTAGCCCTTAAATACTAAATTTAAGGGCGTGTTTAGGTCTGGGGGGTTAGTAGCCAATGGCTACTAGCCCTGAGGGTGGGTACACCCTCTTTGTGCCTCCTCCCAAGGGGAGGGGGTCACAATCCTAACCCTATTGGGGGAATCCTCCATCTGCAAGATGGAGGATTTCTAAAAGTCAGAGTCACCTCAGCTCAGGACACCTTAGGGGCTGTCCTGACTGGCCAGTGACTCCTCCTTGTTGCTTTCTTTGTTCCCTCCAGCCTTGCCGCCAAAAGTGGGGGCCGTGGCCGGAGGGGGCGGGCAACTCCACTAAGCTGGAGTGCCCTGCTGGGCTGTGACAAAGGGGTGAGCCTTTGAGGCTCACCGCCAGGTGTCACAGCTCCTGCCTGGGGGAGGTGTTAGCATCTCCACCCAGTGCAGGCTTTGTTACTGGCCTCAGAGTGACAAAGGCACTCTCCCCATGGGGCCAGCAACATGTCTCTAGTGTGGCAGGCTGCTGGAACCAGTCAGCCTACACAGATAGTCGGATAGGTTTCAGGGGGCACCTCTAAGGTGCCCTCTGTGGTGCATTTTACAATAAAATGTACACTGGCATCAGTGTGCATTTATTGTGCTGAGAAGTTTGATACCAAACTTCCCAGTTTTCAGTGTAGCCATTATGGTGCTGTGGAGTTCGTGTTTGACAGACTCCCAGACCATATACTCTTATGGCTACCCTGCACTTACAATGTCTAAGGTTTTCTTTAGACACTGTAGGGGTACCATGCCCATGCACTGGTACCCTCACCTATGGTATAGTGCACCCTGCCTTAGGGCTGTAAGGCCTGCTAGAGGGGTGTCTTACCTATACTGCATAGGCAGTGAGAGGCTGGCATGGCACCCTGAGGGGAGTGCCATGTCGACTTACTCGTTTTGTCCTCACTAGCACACACCAGCTGGCAAGCAGTGTGTCTGTGCTGAGTGAGAGGTCTCCAGGGTGGCATAAGACATGCTGCAGCCCTTAGAGACCTTCCTTGGCATCAGGGCCCTTGGTACTAGAAGTACCAGTTACAAGGGACTTATCTGGATGCCAGGGTCTGCCAATTGTGGATACAAAAGTACAGGTTAGGGAAAGAACACTGGTGCTGGGGCCTGGTTAGCAGGCCTCAGCACACTTTCAATTGTAAACATAGCATCAGCAAAGGCAAAAAGTCAGGGGGCAACCATGCCAAGGAGGCATTTCCTTACATGAACTTTTAAGTTGGTCCCTCTGGTTGTCTCTTGCTTTTTCCTTGGCCAGCAGAATATAAATTCAGTTTCCCTTAACTGTCAGTCAAGTCTCTCATATTCAGGGCAGACCGCCCCTCAGCGCATGGGTTGAGCGCCCATCCACGATTACAAGCCACTAGGAGCATGTACTACTAAGACAATTACCACACAAACACACAAGTCAAGTGTAGGAAGTTGGCTCCGTATATGTGGCTCAAAGTGAGAGATACTGTGCACAGTCCAAGGGTTTCCCTTAGAGGTTGATAGTGGCAAAATTAGATAATACTAATGCTCTATTTTGTGGTAGCGTGGTTGAGCAGTAGGCTTATCAGGTTTTATATAGAATATTATATTTTCTTAATTTATTTTAGAACCACAAGATTTGAAGTAAATACATAACACACCCTCAGCGGCACAGGGGTGGCCGGGTGCAGTAGGCAAAGTTGTGGCAGGCTGACAGAAACTGGTCAGCCTAGCACTAGGAGTCGGACTGGTATTCAGAGGGCATCTCTAAGATGCCCTCTTCGTGTATTTGACAATAAATCCCACACTGGCATCAAGTGCATTTATTGTGCTGAGAAATTTGATACTGAACTTCCCAGATTTCAGTGTAGCCATTATTGAACTGTGGAGTTCTTAATTAACAGACTCCCAGACCATATATTCTTATGGCTACCTTGCACTTACAATGTCTAAGGTTTTGCTTAGACACTGTAGGGGCTTAGTGCTCATGCACTTATGGCCTCACCTGCGGTATAGTGCACTGGCCTGTCTCTTGCTTAAAGAACCTGCAAAACAGCAGCATCGTGTCCAGTGGGACCAGTGACTTCTGCCAAGCTCCAGAGGACTGCCCCACACCCAAAAGAACCAATAACTCCCGCGGACAGCAGCCCTGTCCAAGAAAAACCAACAACGAAGGACTCCAGCCTCACCCTGAATGCGTGAGTCTGACCTCTCTGCACCAGACGCCCACAGCCCTTGTCCAGGTGGTCCACCCAGCTAGCGACAATCCCCAGGTGATTGCGATCCGTTGCCCACCCTGGGTTGACCTCTCCACGATGACTCCAGCAGAGTGAATCCTGAGAACCCCCCCTGACCACGAAGCTCCGGACGAAGATCTCCGACACCTAAGGACACACTGCACCTGTGTCCCCCAGGCCTTGGGGAACCCAACCTCCGGTGCTGCAAAGTTCAGCAGGCGGCCCTCCTCCCCGGCTGCTTACCTGCAGGCATGCCTGACTCGGAGTACCTCCTGTCTTCATAGGAGCGCACGTTAAATTAGCTCATCTTTGACCTCTGCACCCGGCCAGCTCAGTGTTGCTGGCAGTGGGTGTTTGGGGTTAACTTGAACCCCACCCAGTGGACTTCCTAAAACCTGGAGACTGAAAGTTGCACTGTCCATTTTTTAAAACAGATTATTGCCAATAATTAAACTGTATGACTTACCAATTTCAAACACAGTACTGTTAATACATGTATGAAATCGAAATCTATTGAAGTAGTTTCCTGCAATTTTAATCTTGTGGGTCTAAAAAATAAATTAAGAAAATATATTTTTTTCTGTATAAAAACCTATTGGCCTGGAGTTAAGTCATTGAGTGTGTTCTCAATTATTGCCTGTGTGTGTACAACAAATGCCTAACACTACCCTCCAGTAAGCCTAACTGCTCGACCACACTACCACAAGAGAGCATTAGTATTATCTACCTAAGCCTCTGTGGAACCCCTGGATTCTGAGCACACTATCTCATTTTGCTATAGTATATACAGAGCCAGCTTCCTTCACTCCAAGGGAGATTTCTACTTGCTTCCAGGTGCAAACAGGGGTGTGGCCCTGGTGGATGCACAGCGTTGGATATTGCAGAATTCTTGCAGGATCTGCAGAAATAATGTTGCTGTGGGAGCCTACCCACCAGATGCAGAAAATGGCTTGCAGATTTCCTTGGAGAGTCTTGCTCGACGAATCTGAGGACCCATCCACGTGGGAGCCCTTAAATAACCCTAAAAGGGGGTTGGTCACTCTCTGAAGACACACCTATCAGACATCCTCTACCTAGCCTAACCAGTCAGATGCTCGTAGGGGCCTCTGCCCATCTTGTTTCAAAGATGGTAGAATCAAGTGGGCACCTGGCAGAGCTCTATGCTCCTTCCTAGGGGAGGAGATGGACAGGGGGCTGGTCACTCCCCTTTCCTTTTGTGTAGTTTCACGGCCGAGCGGGAACTGGGGGTTCCTGAACTGGTGCAAACCAGATTATGCAACAAGGGCACCCAATATGCCCTTCAGAGACGTCTGGTTTTACTCAGAGGCCACCCCACCCCTTAGACATCCAATACATTGGGTAAGGTGGTCACACCTCTCCCTTGCAGGAAATCCTTTGTTCTGCCCCTCCGGCCTGAGCCAGGTCCAACAGCAGGAGGGCAGAACAGTGCTTGGGGTCAGCAATAGCCCGGCCAGGCAGCTAGACCCTATAAGGCTGCACAGGCAGAACTGGGGGTTCTCTAAAGAACCCCCAGAGTACATGGTTTCATGTAACTATCTGGAATCTGTGTAGTTGCTTGATTCCAACATGTTTGATACCAAGGATGCCTAGGTTTGGAGAAGCTATTATGTAGTTGGACCACTCGTGTTGACCAGTGTCCACTACATACCTTGAGATAAGGGCAGGGAGGGAAGGGGGTAGGGCAGGGAGGGAAGGGGGTAGGGCAGGGAGGGAAGGGGGTAGGGCAGGGAGGGAAGGGGGTAGGGCAGGGAGGGAAGGGGGTAGGGCAGGGAAGGAGTGGGCAGGGAAGGAGTGGGGAGGGAGGGAGGGGTGGGGGGGGGTTAGACCCCTGGTGTACCAATGCACTGGGAACCTAGAACCCTATACTAGGGACTTGCATGTGTGCACCAGTAGGCCAATTGTGGGTATAAGAAACTACTGACCTCCACATTTAGGGGAGAGAGCACAGTCACTGGGGTCCTGATTAGCATCCCATTGAACTACAGTCTAAACACAGACCAACAAGGTTGGGGTAACTATGCTAGAAAGATTACCCTTTCTACAGGCCCCATCACTGCAGACGTGCAGCATTTCCTCTTAAGTGTTTTTCGGGCTTGCACATGCTATGTAGAGTCCAGATGCCTGCTGTAAGGAAATGCCTCCTTGGCATGGTTGCCCCCTGACTTTTTGCCTTTGCTGATGCTATGTTTACAATTGAAAGTGTGCTGAGGCCTGCTAACCAGGCCCCAGCACCAGTGTTCTTTCCCTAACCTGTACTTTTGTATCCACAATTGGCAGACCCTGGCATCCAGATAAGTCCCTTGTAACTGGTACTTCTAGTACCAAGGGCCCTGATGCCAAGGAAGGTCTCTAAGGGCTGCAGCATGTCTTATGCCACCCTGGAGACCTCTCACTCAGCACAGACACCCTGCTTGCCAGCTTGTGTGTGCTAGTGAGGACAAAACGAGTAAGTCGACATGGCACTCCCCTCAGGGTGCCATGCCAGCCTCTCACTGCCTACGCAGTATAGGTAAGACACCCCTCTAGCAGGCCTTACAGCCCTAAGGCAGGGTGCACTATACCATGGGTGAGGGTACCAGTGCATGAGCATGGTACCCCTACAGTGTCTAAACAAAACCTTAGACATTGTAAGTACAGGGTAGCCATAAGAGTATATGGTCTGGGAGTCTGTCAAACACGAACTCCACAGCACCATAATGGCTACACTGAAAACTGGGAAGTTTGGTATCAAACTTCTCAGCACAATGACTGCACACTGATGCCAGTGTACATTTTATTGTAAAATACACCACAGAGGGCACCTTAGAGGTGCCCCCTGAAACTTAACCGACTATCTGTGTAGGCTGACTAGTTTTAGCAGCCTGCCACAAACCGAGACATGTTGCTGGCCCCATGGGGAGAGTGCCTTTGTCACTCTGAGGCCAGTAACAAAGCCTGCACTGGTTGGAGATGCTAACACCTCTCCCAGGCAGGAATTGTCACACCTGGCGGTGAGCCTCAAAGGCTCACCTCCTTTGTGCCAACCCAGCAGGACACTCCAGCTAGTGGAGTTGCCCGCCCCCTCCGGCCAGGCCCCACTTTTGGCGGCAAGGCCGGAGAAAATAATGAGAAAAACAAGGAGGAGTCACTGGCCAGTCAGGACAGCCCCTAAGGTGTCCTGAGCTGAAGTGACTCTAACTTTTAGAAATCCTCCATCTTGCAGATGGAGGATTCCCCCAATAGGGTTAGGATTGTGACCCCCTCCCCTTGGGAGGAGGCACAAAGAGGGTGTACCCACCCTCAGGGCTAGTAGCCATTGGCTACTAACCCCCCAGACCTAAACACGCCCTTAAATTTAGTATTTAAGGGCTACCCTGAACCCTAGAAAATTAGATTCCTGCAACTACCAGAAGGACTGCCCAGCTGAAAACCCCTGCAGCGGAAGACCAGAAGACGACAACTGCCTTGGCTCCAGAAACTCACCGGCCTGTCTCCTGCCTTCCAAAGATCCTGCTCCAGCGACGCCTTCCAAAGGGACCAGCGACCTCGACATCCTCTGAGGACTGCCCCTGCTTCGAAAAGACAAACTCCCGAGGACAGCGGACCTGCTCCAAGAAAAGCTGCAACTTTGTTTCCAGCAGCTTTAAAGAACCCTGCAAGCTCCCCGCAAGAAGCGTGAGACTTGCAACACTGCACCCGGCGACCCCGACTCGGCTGGTGGCGATCCAACACCTCAGGAGGGACCCCAGGACTACTCTGATACTGTGAGTACCAAAACCTGTCCCCCCTGAGCCCCCACTGCGCCGCCTGCAGAGGGAATCCCGAGGCTTCCCCTGACCGCGACTCTTTGAACCTAAAGTCCCGACACCTGGGAGAGACCCTGCACCCGCAGCCCCCAGGACCTGAAGGACCGGACTTTCACTGGAGGAGTGACCCCCAGGAGTCCCTCTCCCTTGACCAAGTGGAGGTTTCCCCGAGGAACCCCCCCCTTGCCTGCCTGCAGCGCTAAAGAGATCCCTAGATCTCCCATTGACTTCCATTACAAACCCGACGCTTGTTTCTACACTGCACCCGGCCGCCCCCGCGCTGCTGAGGGTGAAATTTCTGTGTGGGCTTGTGTCCCCCCCGGTGCCCTACCAAACCCCCCTGGTCTGCCCTCCGAAGACGCGGGTACTTACCTGCAAGCAGACCGGAACCGGGGCACCCCCTTCTCTCCATTCTAGCCTATGTGTTTTGGGCACCACTTTGAACTCTGCACCCGACCGGCCCTGAGCTGCTGGTGTGGTGACTTTGGGGTTGCTCTGAACCCCCAACGGTGGGCTACCTTGGACCAAGAACTAAGCCCTGTAAGTGTCTTACTTACCTGGTTAACCTAACAAATACTTACCTCCCCTAGGAACTGTGAAAATTGCACTAAGTGTCCACTTTTAAAACAGCTATTTGTGAATAACTTGAAAAGTATACATGCAATTTTGATGATTTGAAGTTCCTAAAGTACTTACCTGCAATACCTTTCGAATGAGATATTACATGTAGAATTTGAACCTGTGGTTCTTAAAATAAACTAAGAAAATATATTTTTCTATATAAAAACCTATTGGCTGGATTTGTCTCTGAGTGTGTGTACCTCATTTATTGTCTATGTGTATGTACAACAAATGCTTAACACTACTCCTTGGATAAGCCTACTGCTCGACCACACTACCACAAAATAGAGCATTAGTATTATCTATTTTTACCACTATTTTACCTCTAAGGGGAACCCTTGGACTCTGTGCATGCTATTCCTTACTTTGAAATAGCACATACAGAGCCAACTTCCTACATTGGTGGATCAGCGGTGGGGTACAAGACTTTGCATTTGCTGGACTACTCAGCCAATACCTGATCACACGACAAATTCCAAAATTGTCATTAGAAATTGATTTTTGCAATTTGAAAAGTTTTCTAAATTCTTAAAAGACCTGCTAGGGCCTTGTGTTAGATCCTGTTTAGCATTTCTTTTAGAGTTTAAAAGTTTGTAAAAGTTTGAATTAGATTCTAGAACCAGTTGTAGATTCTTAAAAAGTATTCCAACTTTTAGAAGCAAAATGTCTAGCACAGATGTGACTGTGGTGGAACTCGACACCACACCTTACCTCCATCTTAAGATGAGGGAGCTAAGGTCACTCTGTAAAATAAAGAAAATAACAATGGGCCCCAAACCTACCAAAATACAGCTCCAGGAGCTTTTGGCAGAGTTTGAAAAGGCCAACCCCTCTGAGGGTGGCAACTCAGAGGAAGAGGATAGTGACTTGGAGGAAAATTCCCCCCTACCAGTCCTATCTAGGGAGAACAGGGTCCCTCAAACCCTGACTCCTAAAATAATAGTCAGAGATGCTGGTTCCCTCACAGGAGAGACCAACACCTCTGAAATCACTGAGGATAGCCCCAGTGAAGAGGACATCCAGTTAGCCAGGATGGCCAAAAGATTGGCTTTGGAAAGACAGATCCTAGCCATAGAGAGGGAAAGACAAGAGATGGGCCTAGGACCCATCAATGGTGGCAGCAACATAAATAGGGTCAGAGATTCTCCTGACATGTTGAAAATCCCTAAAGGGATTGTAACTAAATATGAAGATGGTGATGACATCACCAAATGGTTCACAGCTTTTGAGAGGGCTTGTGTAACCAGAAAAGTGAACAGATCTCACTGGGGTGCTCTCCTTTGGGAAATGTTCACAGGAAAGTGTAGGGATAGACTCCTCACACTCTCTGGACAAGATGCAGAATCTTATGACCTCATGAAGGGTACCCTGATTGAGGGCTTTGGATTCTCCACTGAGGAGTATAGGATTAGATTCAGGGGGGCTCAAAAATCCTCGAGCCAGACCTGGGTTGACTTTGTAGACTACTCAGTGAAAACACTAGATGGTTGGATTCAAGGCAGTGGTGTAAGTAATTATGATGGGCTGTACAATTTATTTGTGAAAGAACACCTGTTAAGTAATTGTTTCAATGATAAACTGCATCAGCATCTGGTAGACCTAGGACCAATTTCTCCCCAAGAATTGGGAAAGAAGGCGGACCATTGGGTCAAGACAAGGGTGTCCAAGACTTCAACAGGGGGTGACCAAAAGAAAGGGGTCACAAAGACTCCCCAGGGGAAGGGTGATGAGACAACCAAAACTAAAAATAGTAAAGAGTCTTCTACAGGCCCCCAAAAACCTGCACCGGAGGGTGGGCCCAGAGCCTCTTCACAAAACAATGGGTACAAGGGTAAAAACTTTGATCCCAAAAAGGCCTGGTGTCATAGCTGTAAACAGCATGGACACCAAACTGGAGACAAGGTGTAGGAAGTTGGCTCTGTATGTGCTATTTCAAAGTAAGGAATAGCATGCACAGAGTCCAAGGGTTCCCCTTAGAGGTAAAATAGTGGTAAAAATAGATAATACTAATGCTCTATTTTGTGGTAGTGTGGTCGAGCAGTAGGCTTATCCAAGGAGTAGTGTTAAGCATTTGTTGTACATACACATAGACAATAAATGAGGTACACACACTCAGAGACAAATCCAGCCAATAGGTTTTTATATAGAAAAATATCTTTTCTTAGGTTATTTTACGAACCACAGGTTCAAATTCTACATGTAATAGCTCATTCGAAAGGTATTGCAGGTAAGTACTTTAGGAACTTCAAATCATCAAAATTGCATGTATACTTTTCAAGTTATTCACAAATAGCTGTTTTAAAAGTGGACACTTAGTGCAATTTTCACAGTTCCTAGGGGAGGTAAGTATTTGTTAGTTTTACCAGGTAAGTAAGACACTTACAGGGTTCAGTTCTTGGTCCAAGGTAGCCCACCGTTGGGGGTTCAGAGCAACCCCAAAGTCACCACACCAGCAGCTCAGGGCCGGTCAGGTGCAGAGTTCAAAGTGGTGCCCAAAACACATAGGCTAGAATGGAGATAAGGGGGTGCCCCGGTTCCGGTCTGCTTGCAGGTAAGTACCCGCGTCTTCGGAGGGCAGACCAGGGGGGTTTTGTAGGGCACCGGGGGGGACACAAGTCCACACAGAAATTTCACCCTCAGCGGCGCGGGGGCGGCCGGGTGCAGTGTAGAAACAAGCGTCGGGTTCGCAATGTTAGTCTATGAGAGATCTCGGGATCTCTTCAGCGCTGCAGGCAGGCAAGGGGGGGGTTCCTCGGGGAAACCTCCACTTGGGCAAGGGAGAGGGACTCCTGGGGGTCACTTCTCCAGTGAAAGTCCGGTCCTTCAGGTCCTGGGGGCTGCGGGTGCAGGGTCTCTCCCAGGCGTCGGGACTTTAGGTTCAAAGAGTCGCGGTCAGGGGAAGCCTCGGGATTCCCTCTGCAGGCGGCGCTGTGGGGGCTCAGGGGGGACAGGTTTTGGTACTCACAGTATCAGAGTAGTCCTGGGGTCCCTCCTGAGGTGTTGGATCGCCACCAGCCGAGTCGGGGTCGCCGGGTGCAGTGTTGCAAGTCTCACGCTTCTTGCGGGGAGCTTGCAGGGTTCTTTAAAGTTGCTGGAAACAAAGTTGCAGCTTTTCTTGGAGCAGGTCCGCTGTCCTCGGGAGTTTCTTGTCTTTTCGAAGCAGGGGCAGTCCTCAGAGGATGTCGAGGTCGCTGGTCCCTTTGGAAGGCGTCGCTGGAGCAGGATCTTTGGAAGGCAGGAGACAGGCCGGTGAGTTTCTGGAGCCAAGGCAGTTGTCGTCTTCTGGTCTTCCGCTGCAGGGGTTTTCAGCTGGGCAGTCCTTCTTCTTGTAGTTGCAGGAATCTAATTTTCTAGGGTTCAGGGTAGCCCTTAAATACTAAATTTAAGGGCGTGTTTAGGTCTGGGGGGTTAGTAGCCAATGGCTACTAGCCCTGAGGGTGGGTACACCCTCTTTGTGCCTCCTCCCAAGGGGAGGGGGTCACAATCCTAACCCTATTGGGGGAATTCTCCATCTGCAAGATGGAGGATTTCTAAAAGTTAGAGTCACCTCAGCTCAGGACACCTTAGGGGCTGTCCTGACTGGCCAGTGACTCCTCCTTGTTTTTCTCATTATTTTCTCCGGCCTTGCCGCCAAAAGTGGGGCCTGGCCGGAGGGGGCGGGCAACTCCACTAGCTGGAGTGTCCTGCTGGGTTGGCACAAAGGAGGTGAGCCTTTGAGGCTCACCGCCAGGTGTGACAATTCCTGCCTGGGAGAGGTGTTAGCATCTCCACCCAGTGCAGGCTTTGTTACTGGCCTCAGAGTGACAAAGGCACTCTCCCCATGGGGCCAGCAACATGTCTCGGTTTGTGGCAGGCTGCTAAAACTAGTCAGCCTACACAGATAGTCGGTTAAGTTTCAGGGGGCACCTCTAAGGTGCCCTCTGTGGTGTATTTTACAATAAAATGTACACTGGCATCAGTGTGCATTTATTGTGCTGAGAAGTTTGATACCAAACTTCCCAGTTTTCAGTGTAGCCATTATGGTGCTGTGGAGTTCGTGTTTGACAGACTCCCAGACCATATACTCTTATGGCTACCCTGCACTTACAATGTCTAAGGTTTTGTTTAGACACTGTAGGGGTACCATGCTCATGCACTGGTACCCTCACCTATGGTATAGTGCACCCTGCCTTAGGGCTGTAAGGCCTGCTAGAGGGGTGTCTTACCTATACTGCATAGGCAGTGAGAGGCTGGCATGGCACCCTGAGGGGAGTGCCATGTCGACTTACTCGTTTTGTCCTCACTAGCACACACAAGCTGGTAAGCAGTGTGTCTGTGCTGAGTGAGAGGTCTCCAGGGTGGCATAAGACATGCTGCAGCCCTTAGAGACCTTCCTTGGCATCAGGGCCCTTGGTACTAGAAGTACCAGTTACAAGGGACTTATCTGGATGCCAGGGTCTGCCAATTGTGGATACAAAAGTACAGGTTAGGGAAAGAACACTGGTGCTGGGGCCTGGTTAGCAGGCCTCAGCACACTTTCAATTGTAAACATAGCATCAGCAAAGGCAAAAAGTCAGGGGGCAACCATGCCAAGGAGGCATTTCCTTACACAACCCCCCCCCCAAACGAAAGAGGATGAGACTAACCTTTCCCAAGAGAGTCTTCATTTTCTAAGTGGAAGAACCTGGAAAGGCCATCTGCATTGGCATGGGCAGTCCCAGGTCTGTGTTCCACTATAAAGTCCATTCCCTGTAGGGAGATGGACCACCTCAACAGTTTAGGATTTTCACCTTTCATTTGCATCAGCCATTTGAGAGGTCTGTGGTCGGTTTGAACTAGGAAGTGAGTCCCAAAGAGGTATGGTCTCAGCTTCTTCAGGGACCAAACCACAGCAAAGGCCTCCCTCTCAATGGCACTCCAACGCTGCTCCCTGGGGAGTAACCTCCTGCTAATGAAAGCAACAGGCTGGTCAAGGCCATCATCATTTGTTTGGGACAAAACTGCCCCTATCCCATGTTCAGAGGCATCAGTCTGCACAATGAACTGCTTAGAATAATCTGGAGCTTTGAGAACTGGTGCTGAGCACATTGCCTGTTTCAGGGTGTCAAAGGCCTGTTGGCAGTCCACAGTCCAGTTCACTTTCTTGGGCATTTTCTTGGAGGTGAGCTCAGTGAGGGCTGTCACAATGGATCCATATCCCTTCACAAACCTCCTGTAGTACCCAGTCAAGCCAAGGAATGCCCTGACTTGAGTCTGGGTTTTTGGAGCTACCCAGTCCAGAATGGTCTGGATCTTGGGTTGGAGTGGCTGAACTTGGCCTCCACCTACAAGGTGGCCCAAGTAAACCACAGTTCCCTGCCCTATCTGGCATTTGGATGCCTTGATAGAGAGGCCTGCAGATTGCAGAGCCTTCAAAACCTTCTTCAGGTGGACCAGGTGATCCTGCCAGGTGGAGCTAAAGACAGCAATATCATCAAGATAAGCTGTGCTAAAGGACTCCAAGCCAGCAAGGACTTGATTCACCAACCTTTGGAAGGTGGCAGGGGCATTCTTTAAACCAAAGGGCATAACAGTAAACTGATAATGCCCATCAGGTGTGGAGAATGCTGTCTTTTCTTTTGCTCCAGGTGCCATTTTTATTTGCCAGTACCCTGCTGTCAAGTCAAAGGTACTTAGAAATTTGGCAGCACCTAATTTATCAATGAGCTCATCAGCTCTTGGAATTGGATGAGCATCTGTCTTGGTGACAGAATTGAGCCCTCTGTAGTCCACACAAAACCTCATCTCTTTCTTTCCATCTGTGGTGTGAGGTTTGGGGACTAAGACCACTGGGCTAGCCCAGGGGCTGTCAGAGCGCTCAATGACTCCCAATTCCAGCATCTTGTGGACTTCCACCTTGATGCTTGCCTTAACATGGTCAGACTGTCTAAAGATTTTGTTCTTGACAGGCATGCTGTCTCCTGTGTCCACATCATGGGTACACAGGTGTGTCTGACCAGGGGTTAAGGAGAAGAGTTCAGGAAACTGTTGTAGGACTCTCCTACAATCAGCTTGCTGTTGGCCAGAGAGGGTGTCTGAGTAGATCACTCCATCTACTGTGCCATCTCTTGGGTCTGATGACAGAAGATCAGGGAGAGGTTCACTCTCTGCCTCCTGATCCTCATCTGTTACCATCAACAGATTCACATCAGCCCTGTCATGGAAGAGCTTAAGGCGGTTCACATGGATCACCCTCTTGGGGCTCCTGCTTGTGCCCAGGTCCACCAGGTAGGTGACCTGACTCTTCCTCTCTAGTACTGGGTAAGGGCCACTCCATTTGTCCTGGAGTGCCCTGGGAGCCACAGGCTCCAGAACCCAGACTTTCTGCCCTGGTTGGAACTCAACCAGTGCAGCCTTTTGGTCATACCAAAACTTCTGGAGTTGTTGGCTGGCCTCAAGGTTTTTGGTTGCCTTTTCCATGTACTCTGCCATTCTAGAGCGAAGGCCAAGTACATAGTCCACTATGTCTTGTTTAGGCTCATGGAGAGGTCTCTCCCAGCCTTCTTTAACAAGGGCAAGTGGTCCCCTTACAGGATGACCAAACAGAAGTTCAAAGGGTGAGAACCCTACTCCCTTCTGTGGTACCTCCCTGTAAGCGAAAAGCAGACATGGCAGGAGGACATCCCATCTCCTTTTGAGTTTTTCTGGGAGCCCCATGATCATGCCTTTTAATGTCTTGTTGAATCTCTCAACTAAGCCATTAGTTTGTGGATGGTAAGGTGTAGTGAATTTATAAGTCACTCCACACTCATTCCACATGTGCTTTAGGTATGCTGACATGAAGTTGGTACCTCTGTCAGACACCACCTCCTTAGGGAAACCCACTCTGGTAAAGATACCAATGAGGGCCTTGGCTACTGCAGGGGCAGTAGTCGACCTAAGGGGAATAGCTTCAGGATACCTGGTAGCATGATCCACTACTACCAGGATATACATATTTCCTGAGGCTGTGGGAGGTTCCAGTGGACCAACTATGTCCACACCCACTCTTTCAAAGGGCACCCCCACCACTGGAAGTGGAATGAGGGGGGCCTTTGGATGCCCACCTGTCTTACCACTGGCTTGACAGGTGGGGCAGGAGAGGCAAAACTCCTTAACCATGTTGGACATATTGGGCCAGTAGAAGTGGTTGACTAACCTCTCCCACGTCTTGGTTTGTCCCAAATGTCCAGCAAGGGGAATGTCATGGGCCAATGTTAGGATGAACTCTCTGAACAGCTGAGGCACTACCACTCTCCTAGTGGCACCAGGTTTGGGGTCTCTGGCCTCAGTGTACAGGAGCCCATCTTCCCAATAGACCCTATGTGTTCCATTTTTCTTGCCTTTGGACTCTTCAGCAGCTTGCTGCCTAAGGCCTTCAAGAGAGGGACAGGTTTCTTGTCCCTTACACAGCTCTTCCCTTGAGGGTCCCCCTGGGCCTAAGAGCTCAACCTGATAAGGTTCAAGCTCCAAAGGCTCAGTTCCCTCAGAGGGCAGAACTTCTTCCTGAGAAGAGAGGTTCCCTTTCTTTTGCTGTGTTGCAGTTGGTTTCCCAACTGACTTTCCTGTTCTCTTGGTAGGCTGGGCCATTTTTCCAGACTCCAGCTCTACTTTTTCACCCTGTGCCTTGCACTGTGCTCTTGTTTTCACACACACCAGTTCAGGGATACCCAGCATTGCTGCATGGGTTTTTAGCTCTACCTCAGCCCATGCTGAGGACTCCAGGTCATTTCCAAGCAGACAGTCCACTGGGATATTTGAGGAGACCACCACCTGTTTCAGGCCATTGACCCCTCCCCATTCTAAAGTAACCATTGCCATGGGATGTACTTTTCTCTGATTGTCAGCGTTGGTGACTGTGTAAGTTTTTCCAGTCAGGTATTGGCCAGGGGAAACCAGTTTCTCTGTCACCATGGTGACACTGGCACCTGTATCCCTCAGGCCCTCTATTCTAGTCCCATTAATTAAGAGTTGCTGTCTGTATTTTTGCATGTTAGGCGGCCAGACAGCTAGTGTGGCTAAATCCACCCCACCCTCAGAAACTAGAGTAGCTTCAGTGTGGACCCTGATTTGCTCTGGGCACACTGTTGATCCCACTTGGAGACTAGCCATACCAGTGTTACCTGGATGGGAGTTTGGAGTGGAACCTTTCTTGGGACAGGCCTTGTCTCCAGTTTGGTGTCCATGCTGTTTACAGCTATGACACCAGGCCTTTTTGGGATCAAAGTTTTTACCCTTGTACCCATTGTTTTGTGAAGAGGCTCTGGGCCCACCCTCCTGTGCAGGTTTTTGGGGGCCTGTAGAAGACTCTTTACTATTTTTAGTTTTGGTTGTCTCATCACCCTTCTGCTGGGGAGTCTTTGTGACCCCTTTCTTTTGGTCACCCCCTGTTGAAGTCTTGGACACCCTTGTCTTGACCCAATGGTCCGCCTTCTTTCCCAATTCTTGGGGAGAAATTGGTCCTAGGTCTACCAGATGCTGATGCAGTTTATCATTGAAACAATTACTTAACAGGTGTTCTTTCACAAATAAATTGTACAGCCCATCATAATTACTTACACCACTGCCTTGAATCCAACCATCTAGTGTTTTCACTGAGTAGTCAACAAAGTCAACCCAGGTCTGGCTCGAGGATTTCTGAGCCCCCCTGAACCTAATCCTGTACTCCTCAGTGGAGAATCCAAAGCCCTCAATCAGGGTACCCTTCATGAGGTCATAAGATTCTGCATCTTGTCCAGAGAGTGTGAGGAGTCTATCCCTACACTTTCCTGTGAACATTTCCCAAAGGAGAGCACCCCAGTGAGATCTGTTCACTTTTCTGGTTACACAAGCCCTCTCAAAAGCTGTGAACCATTTGGTGATGTCATCACCATCTTCATATTTAGTTACAATCCCTTTGGGGATTTTCAACATGTCAGGAGAATCTCTGACCCTATTTATGTTGCTGCCACCATTGATGGGTCCTAGGCCCATCTCTTGTCTTTCCCTCTCTATGGCTAGGATCTGTCTTTCCAAAGCCAATCTTTTGGCCATCCTGGCTAACTGGATGTCCTCTTCACTGGAGTTATCCTCAGTGATCTCAGAGTTGTTGGTCCCTCCTGTGAGGGAACCAGTATCTCTGACTATTATTTGTGGAGTCAGGGCTTGAGAAGCCCTGCTCTCCCTAAGTAGGACTGGAGGGGGGGAATTTCCCTCCAAGTCACTATCTTCATCCTCTGAGTTGCCATCCTCAGAGGGGTTGGCCTTTTCAAACTCTGCCAAAAGCTCCTGGAGCTGTACTTTGGTAGGTTTGGGGCCCATTGCTATTTTCTTTAGTTTACAGAGTGACCTTAGCTCTCTCATCTGTAGATGGAGGTAAGGTGTGGTGTCGAGTTCCACCACATTCACATCTGTGCTAGACATTATGCTTCTAAAAGTTGGAATACTTTTTAAGAAACTAAAACTGGTTCTAGAATCTAATTCAAACTTTTACAAACTTTTAAACTCTAAAAGAAATGCTAAACAGGATCTAACACAAGGCCCTAGCAGGTCTTTTAAGAATTTAGAAAACTTTTCAAATTGCAAAAAATCAATTTCTAATGACAATTTTGGAATTTGTCGTGTGATCAGGTATTGGCTGAGTAGTCCAGCAAATGCAAAGTCTTGTACCCCACCGCTGATCCACCAATGTAGGAAGTTGGCTCTGTATGTGCTATTTCAAAGTAAGGAATAGCATGCACAGAGTCCAAGGGTTCCCCTTAGAGGTAAAATAGTGGTAAAAATAGATAATACTAATGCTCTATTTTGTGGTAGTGTGGTCGAGCAGTAGGCTTATCCAAGGAGTAGTGTTAAGCATTTGTTGTACATACACATAGACAATAAATGAGGTACTGTAAAGAAATGGCTCCCTGTTGCAGTTACCCCCCACTTTTTGCCTGATACTGATGCTGACTTGACTGAGAAGTGTGCTGGGACCCTGCTAACCAGGCCCCAGCACCAGTGTTCCTTCACCTAAAATGTACCATTGTATCCACAATTGGCACACCCTGGCATTCAGATAAGTCCCTTGTAACTGGTACTTCTAGTACCAAGGGCCCTGATGCCAAGAAAGGTCTCTAAGGGCTGCAGCATGTCTTATGCCACCCTAGAGACCCCTCACTCAGCACAGACACACTGCTTACAAGCCTGTGTGTGCTAGTGAGAGCAAAATGAGTAAGTCGACATGGCACTCCCCTCAGGGTGCCATGCCAGCCTCTCACTGCCTAGGCAGTATAGGTAAGACACCCCTCTAGCAGGCCTTACAGCCCTAAGGCAGGGTGCACTATACCATAGGTGAGGGTACCAGTGCATGAGCACTGTGCCCCTACAGTGTCTAAACAAAACCTTAGACATTGTAAGTGCAGGGTAGCCATAAGAGTATATGGTCTGGGAGTCTGTCAAACACGAACTCCACAGCACCATAATGGCTACACTGAAAACTGGGAAGTTTGGTATCAAACTTCTCAGCACAATAAATGCACACTGATGCCAGTGTACATTTTATTGTAAAATACATCCCAGAGGGCACCTTAGAGGTGCCCCCTGAAACTTAACCGACTATCTGTGTAGGCTGACTAGTTTTAGCAGCCTGCCACAAACCGAGACATGTTGCTGGCCCCATGGGGAGAGTGCCTTTGTCACTCTGAGGCCAGTAACAAAGCCTGCACTGGGTGGAGATGCTAACACCTCTCCCAGGCAGGAATTGTCACACCTGGCGGTGAGCCTCAAAGGCTCACCTCCTTTGTGCCAACCCAGCAGGACACTCCAGCTAGTGGAGTTGCCCGCCCCCTCCGGCCAGGCCCCACTTTTGGCGGCAAGGCCGGAGAAAATAATGAGAATAACAAGGAGGAGTCACTGGCCAGTCAGGACAGCCCCTAAGGTGTCCTGAGCTGAGGTGACTCTAACTTTTAGAAATCCTCCATCTTGCAGATGGAGGATTCCCCCAATAGGGTTAGGATTGTGACCCCCTCCCCTTGGGAGGAGGCACAAAGAGGGTGTACCCACCCTCAGGGCTAGTAGCCATTGGCTACTAACCCCCCCGACCTAAACACGCCCTTAAATTTAGTATTTAAGGGCTACCCTGAACCCTAGAAAATCAGATTCCTGCAACTACAAGAAGAAGGACTGCCTAGCTGAAAAACCCCTGCAGAGGAAGACCAGAAGACGACAACTGCCTTGGCTCCAGAAACTCACCGGCCTGTCTCCTGCCTTCCAAAGATCCTGCTCCAGCGACGCCTTCCAAAGGGACCAGCGACCTCGACATCCTCTGAGGACTGCCCCTGCTTCGAAAAGACAAGAAACTCCCGAGGACAGCGGACCTGCTCCAAGAAAAGCTGCAACTTTGTTTCCAGCAGCTTTAAAGAACTCTGCAAGCTCCCCGCAAGAAGCGTGAGACTTGCAACACTGCACCCGGCGACCCCGACTCGGCTGGTGGCGATCCAACACCTCAGGAGGGACCCCAGGACTACTCTGATACTGTGAGTACCAAAACCTGTCCCCCCTGAGCCCCCACAGCGCCGCCTGCAGAGGGAATCCCGAGGCTTCCCCTGACCGCGACTCTTTGAACCTAAAGTCCCGACGCCTGGGAGAGACCCTGCACCCGCAGCCCCCAGTACCCGAAGGACCGGACTTTCACTGGAGGAGTGACCCCCAGGAGTCCCTCTCCCTTGATCAAGTGGAGGTTTCCCCGAGGAACCCCCCCCTTGCCTGCCTGCAGCGCTGAAGAGATCCCTAGATCTCCCATTGACTTCCATTACAAACCCGACGCTTGTTTCTACACTGCACCCGGCCGCCCCCGCGCTGCTGAGGGTGAAATTTCTGTGTGGGCTTGTGTCCCCCCCGGTGCCCTACAAAACCCCCCTGGTCTGCCCTCCGAAGACGCGGGTACTTACCTGCACGCAGACCGGAACCGGGGCACCCCCGTCTCTCCATTCTAGCCTATGCGTTTTGGGCACCACTTTGAACTCTGCACCTGACCGGCCCTGAGCTGCTGGTGTGGTGACTTTGGGGTTGCTCTGAACCCCCAACGGTGGGCTACCTTGGACCAAGAACTGAACCCTGTAAGTGTCTTACTTACCTGGTAAAACTAATCAAAACTTACCTCCCCTAGGAACTGTGAAAATTGCACTAAGTGTCCACTTTTAAAACAGCTATTTGTCAATAACTTGAAAAGTATACATGCAATTTTGATGATTTGAAGTTCCTAAAGTACTTACCTGCAATACCTTTCGAATGAGATATTACATGTAGAATTTGAACCTGTGGTTCTTAAAATAAACTAAGAAAAGATATTTTTCTATATAAAAACCTATTGGTTGGATTTGTCTCTGAGTGTGTGTACCTCATTTATTGTCTATGTGTATGTACAACAAATGCTTAACACTACTCCTTGGATAAGCCTACTGCTCGACCACACTACCACAAAATAGAGCATTAGTATTATCTATTTTTACCACTATTTTACCTCTAAGGGGAACCCTTGGACTCTGTGCATGCTATTCCTTACTTTGAAATAGCACATACAGAGCCAACTTCCTACATTGGTGGATCAGCGGTGGGGTACAAGACTTTGCATTTGCTGGACTACTCAGCCAATACCTGATCACACGACAAATTCCAAAATTGTCATTAGAAATTGATTTTTGCAATTTGAAAAGTTTTCTAAATTCTTAAAAGACCTGCTAGGGCCTTGTGTTAGATCCTGTTTAGCATTTCTTTTAGAGTTTAAAAGTTTGTAAAAGTTTGAATTAGATTCTAGAACCAGTTGTAGATTCTTAAAAAGTATTCCAACTTTTAGAAGCAAAATGTCTAGCACAGATGTGAATGTGGTGGAACTCGACACCACACCTTACCTCCATCTACAGATGAGAGAGCTAAGGTCACTCTGTAAACTAAAGAAAATAGCAATGGGCCCCAAACCTACCAAAGTACAGCTCCAGGAGCTTTTGGCAGAGTTTGAAAAGGCCAACCCCTCTGAGGATGGCAACTCAGAGGAAGAGGATAGTGACTTGGAGGACAATTCCCCCCTACCAGTCCTATCTAGGGAGAACAGGGTCCCTCAAACCCTGACTCCAAAAATAATAGTCAGAGATGCTGGTTCCCTCACAGGAGAGACCAACACCTCTGAAATCACTGAGGATAACCCCAGTGAAGAGGACATCCAGTTAGCCAGGATGGCCAAAAGATTGGCTTTGGAAAAGCAGCTCCTAGCCATAGAAAGGGAAAGAAAAGAGATGGGCCTAGGTCCCATCAATGGTGGCAGCAACTTAAATAGGGTCAGAGATTCTCCTGACATCCTAAAAATCCCCAAAGGGATTGTAACAAAATATGAAGATGGTGATGACATCACCAAATGGTTCACAGCTTTTGAGAGGGCTTGTGTAACCAGAAAAGTAAACAGATCTCACTGGGGTGCTCTCCTTTGGGAAATGTTCACTGGAAAGTGTAGGGATAGACTCCTCACACTCTCTGGAAAAGATGCAGAATCTTATGACCTCATGAAGGGTACCCTGATTGAGGGCTTTGGATTCTCCACTGAGGAGTATAGAATTAGGTTCAGGGGGGCTCAAAAATCCTCGAGCCAGACCTGGGTTGATTTTGTAGACTACTCAGTAAAAACACTAGATGGTTGGTTAACTGGAAATGAAGTGTGTGACTATGTTGGGCTTTATAATTTGTTTATGAAAGAACACATTTTAAGTAACTGCTTCAATGAAAAGTTGCATCAGTATCTGGTAGACCTAGGTCCAATTTCTCCCCAAGAATTGGGAAAGAAGGCAGACCACTGGGTCAAGACTAGGGTAACCAAAACTTCCACTGGGGGTGACCAAAAGAAAGGGGTTACAAAAACTCCCCAGGAGAAAGTGGGTGACACTAGAAACAAAGAAAAAGAGTCCTCTGTAGGCCCCCAAAAACCAGAACAGGTGGGTGGGCCCCAAGACACAACCCAAAACAAAGGTGGGTACCAGGGTAAGAACTGGGATGCCACTAAGGCATGGTGCCACAACTGTAAACAGTCTGGGCACCACACCAAGGACACTTCTTGTCCCAAAAACAAACCCCAGAACAAAATTCCAGGGGTAACCAGTGTAGCCATGGGAGATGACTCCTCAGATGAGGAGGTCTTCATAGCCTTCAACTGGAAACAGGGCCCAACAGGTGAGTTGGAGATTCCAGAGGGAAGTAGACACTTCCACCACCTACTGGTGAATGGGATCCCAACCACTGCCCTGAGAGACACTTGTGCCAGTCACACTATTGTGCATGACAGGCTGGTGCTCTCAAACCAGTACATCCCAGGTGAGACTGCCAGGGTAAGAGTTAGCCTAGACAGGGTCACTAAGAGGCCTGTGGCTTTAGTACCCATAGAAGTGGGTGGCACTCTTAGCTGGAGAAGGGTAGTAGTCAGTACAGACCTCCCCCTTGATTGTCTCCTTGGAAATGACTACCCAGAGGTTAGTCAGAGCCCAAGAGAGGAACTGGTCCAGTGCCAGTCCTCTCCCAAGGATTCTGGAAGTCCTGCCTCTGCAGTAAATGCAAGCAGGCCCCAGAAGAGGAAAAAAAGAAAACAGAGTAGGAAGGGTGGACAACCTTTAGCCAAGGTTACAGCAAGCCAAGGAGATTCTGCTCCAGTAGGGGAGAACTCCAAAAATGGCTCTGATAAAGTCCAACCTGACCCACAAGAAGTCCTGGCTAGTCAGGCAACTGTTAAGCCTGAGTGGGTGGCTCCTCAGCTAACAGAAGAAAGAGTGGAAGAAGGGTGTTTACTACAAGATGTGGTAACCCCCCACTCTAATACAGCAGACAGGCACCCTGAACCCAAAGAAGTCTGTAACTTAGCCCCTTCCCTTGTAGGTGAAGAGCTAAGGGTGTGGTTCTGGGCACTGACAGCTGTCAGTGGCCTCTGCTGGGTGTTAGCCTTTATGGCTGCACTATCCTTGGCATGGTGGTCTGACCCCCTGCCAAATAACAAGTTAGGCCCCCTGACCCTGTTGGTCATGGTGGGGTTACTCCAGCTCTGGGTAACCTCTTTGGGTAAGCTAGGGGTGACCCTGGCTAAGATAAGATTAGCAGAGGTGGATACCTCTGACCTCAAAATAGAGAGAATGGGTGAAGACATAAAAAGCACAGACAAGAGGCAGTTCAGACTAGGTCCTATCACTGTGGAAGTGGGTCAGTTCCCCAGAGGGAATGACCTGAACAGGAGGATGTAAGGCAGAGTAGGCCCTGCAACAAACCAGCCATTTCCTCTACTCTTCCTCGCCTGACAGACTAGGAAGACTCTTCCAGCGTTGGCTGAGTCTCCTGGCCTGTGGGCTGGGGGGGGCTTGTGTAAAGAAATGGCTCCCTGTTGCAGTTACCCCCCACTTTTTGCCTGATACTGATGCTGACTTGACTGAGAAGTGTGCTGGGACCCTGCTAACCAGGCCCCAGCACCAGTGTTCCTTCACCTAAAATGTACCATTGTATCCACAATTGGCACACCCTGGCATTCAGATAAGTCCCTTGTAACTGGTACTTCTAGTACCAAGGGCCCTGATGCCAAGAAAGGTCTCTAAGGGCTGCAGCATGTCTTATGCCACCCTAGAGACCCCTCACTCAGCACAGACACACTGCTTACAAGCCTGTGTGTGCTAGTGAGAGCAAAATGAGTAAGTCGACATGGCACTCCCCTCAGGGTGCCATGCCAGCCTCTCACTGCCTAGGCAGTATAGGTAAGACACCCCTCTAGCAGGCCTTACAGCCCTAAGGCAGGGTGCACTATACCATAGGTGAGGGTACCAGTGCATGAGCACTGTGCCCCTACAGTGTCTAAACAAAACCTTAGACATTGTAAGTGCAGGGTAGCCATAAGAGTATATGGTCTGGGAGTCTGTCAAACACGAACTCCACAGCACCATAATGGCTACACTGAAAACTGGGAAGTTTGGTATCAAACTTCTCAGCACAATAAATGCACACTGATGCCAGTGTACATTTTATTGTAAAATACATCCCAGAGGGCACCTTAGAGGTGCCCCCTGAAACTTAACCGACTATCTGTGTAGGCTGACTAGTTTTAGCAGCCTGCCACAAACCGAGACATGTTGCTGGCCCCATGGGGAGAGTGCCTTTGTCACTCTGAGGCCAGTAACAAAGCCTGCACTGGGTGGAGATGCTAACACCTCTCCCAGGCAGGAATTGTCACACCTGGCGGTGAGCCTCAAAGGCTCACCTCCTTTGTGCCAACCCAGCAGGACACTCCAGCTAGTGGAGTTGCCCGCCCCCTCCGGCCAGGCCCCACTTTTGGCGGCAAGGCCGGAGAAAATAATGAGAATAACAAGGAGGAGTCACTGGCCAGTCAGGACAGCCCCTAAGGTGTCCTGAGCTGAGGTGACTCTAACTTTTAGAAATCCTCCATCTTGCAGATGGAGGATTCCCCCAATAGGGTTAGGATTGTGACCCCCTCCCCTTGGGAGGAGGCACAAAGAGGGTGTACCCACCCTCAGGGCTAGTAGCCATTGGCTACTAACCCCCCCGACCTAAACACGCCCTTAAATTTAGTATTTAAGGGCTACCCTGAACCCTAGAAAATCAGATTCCTGCAACTACAAGAAGAAGGACTGCCTAGCTGAAAAACCCCTGCAGAGGAAGACCAGAAGACGACAACTGCCTTGGCTCCAGAAACTCACCGGCCTGTCTCCTGCCTTCCAAAGATCCTGCTCCAGCGACGCCTTCCAAAGGGACCAGCGACCTCGACATCCTCTGAGGACTGCCCCTGCTTCGAAAAGACAAGAAACTCCCGAGGACAGCGGACCTGCTCCAAGAAAAGCTGCAACTTTGTTTCCAGCAGCTTTAAAGAACTCTGCAAGCTCCCCGCAAGAAGCGTGAGACTTGCAACACTGCACCCGGCGACCCCGACTCGGCTGGTGGCGATCCAACACCTCAGGAGGGACCCCAGGACTACTCTGATACTGTGAGTACCAAAACCTGTCCCCCCTGAGCCCCCACAGCGCCGCCTGCAGAGGGAATCCCGAGGCTTCCCCTGACCGCGACTCTTTGAACCTAAAGTCCCGACGCCTGGGAGAGACCCTGCACCCGCAGCCCCCAGTACCCGAAGGACCGGACTTTCACTGGAGGAGTGACCCCCAGGAGTCCCTCTCCCTTGATCAAGTGGAGGTTTCCCCGAGGAACCCCCCCCTTGCCTGCCTGCAGCGCTGAAGAGATCCCTAGATCTCCCATTGACTTCCATTACAAACCCGACGCTTGTTTCTACACTGCACCCGGCCGCCCCCGCGCTGCTGAGGGTGAAATTTCTGTGTGGGCTTGTGTCCCCCCCGGTGCCCTACAAAACCCCCCTGGTCTGCCCTCCGAAGACGCGGGTACTTACCTGCACGCAGACCGGAACCGGGGCACCCCCGTCTCTCCATTCTAGCCTATGCGTTTTGGGCACCACTTTGAACTCTGCACCTGACCGGCCCTGAGCTGCTGGTGTGGTGACTTTGGGGTTGCTCTGAACCCCCAACGGTGGGCTACCTTGGACCAAGAACTGAACCCTGTAAGTGTCTTACTTACCTGGTAAAACTAATCAAAACTTACCTCCCCTAGGAACTGTGAAAATTGCACTAAGTGTCCACTTTTAAAACAGCTATTTGTCAATAACTTGAAAAGTATACATGCAATTTTGATGATTTGAAGTTCCTAAAGTACTTACCTGCAATACCTTTCGAATGAGATATTACATGTAGAATTTGAACCTGTGGTTCTTAAAATAAACTAAGAAAAGATATTTTTCTATATAAAAACCTATTGGTTGGATTTGTCTCTGAGTGTGTGTACCTCATTTATTGTCTATGTGTATGTACAACAAATGCTTAACACTACTCCTTGGATAAGCCTACTGCTCGACCACACTACCACAAAATAGAGCATTAGTATTATCTATTTTTACCACTATTTTACCTCTAAGGGGAACCCTTGGACTCTGTGCATGCTATTCCTTACTTTGAAATAGCACATACAGAGCCAACTTCCTACAGGTACACACACTCAGAGACAAATCCAGCCAATAGGTTTTTATATAGAAAAATATCTTTTCTTAGGTTATTTTACGAACCACAGGTTCAAATTCTACATGTAATAGCTCATTCGAAAGGTATTGCAGGTAAGTACTTTAGGAACTTCAAATCATCAAAATTGCATGTATACTTTTCAAGTTATTCACAAATAGCTGTTTTAAAAGTGGACACTTAGTGCAATTTTCACAGTTCCTAGGGGAGGTAAGTATTTGTTAGTTTTACCAGGTAAGTAAGACACTTACAGGGTTCAGTTCTTGGTCCAAGGTAGCCCACCGTTGGGGGTTCAGAGCAACCCCAAAGTCACCACACCAGCAGCTCAGGGCCGGTCAGGTGCAGAGTTCAAAGTGGTGCCCAAAACACATAGGCTAGAATGGAGATAAGGGGGTGCCCCGGTTCCGGTCTGCTTGCAGGTAAGTACCCGCGTCTTCGGAGGGCAGACCAGGGGGGTTTTGTAGGGCACCGGGGGGGACACAAGTCCACACAGAAATTTCACCCTCAGCGGCGCGGGGGCGGCCGGGTGCAGTGTAGAAACAAGCGTCGGGTTCGCAATGTTAGTCTATGAGAGATCTCGGGATCTCTTCAGCGCTGCAGGCAGGCAAGGGGGGGGTTCCTCGGGGAAACCTCCACTTGGGCAAGGGAGAGGGACTCCTGGGGGTCACTTCTCCAGTGAAAGTCCGGTCCTTCAGGTCCTGGGGGCTGCGGGTGCAGGGTCTCTCCCAGGCGTCGGGACTTTAGGTTCAAAGAGTCGCGGTCAGGGGAAGCCTCGGGATTCCCTCTGCAGGCGGCGCTGTGGGGGCTCAGGGGGGACAGGTTTTGGTACTCACAGTATCAGAGTAGTCCTGGGGTCCCTCCTGAGGTGTTGGATCGCCACCAGCCGAGTCGGGGTCGCCGGGTGCAGTGTTGCAAGTCTCACGCTTCTTGCGGGGAGCTTGCAGGGTTCTTTAAAGTTGCTGGAAACAAAGTTGCAGCTTTTCTTGGAGCAGGTCCGCTGTCCTCGGGAGTTTCTTGTCTTTTCGAAGCAGGGGCAGTCCTCAGAGGATGTCGAGGTCGCTGGTCCCTTTGGAAGGCGTCGCTGGAGCAGGATCTTTGGAAGGCAGGAGACAGGCCGGTGAGTTTCTGGAGCCAAGGCAGTTGTCGTCTTCTGGTCTTCCGCTGCAGGGGTTTTCAGCTGGGCAGTCCTTCTTCTTGTAGTTGCAGGAATCTAATTTTCTAGGGTTCAGGGTAGCCCTTAAATACTAAATTTAAGGGCGTGTTTAGGTCTGGGGGGTTAGTAGCCAATGGCTACTAGCCCTGAGGGTGGGTACACCCTCTTTGTGCCTCCTCCCAAGGGGAGGGGGTCACAATCCTAACCCTATTGGGGGAATTCTCCATCTGCAAGATGGAGGATTTCTAAAAGTTAGTCACCTCAGCTCAGGACACCTTAGGGGCTGTCCTGACTGGCCAGTGACTCCTCCTTGTTTTTCTCATTATTTTCTCCGGCCTTGCCGCCAAAAGTGGGGCCTGGCCGGAGGGGGCGGGCAACTCCACTAGCTGGAGTGTCCTGCTGGGTTGGCACAAAGGAGGTGAGCCTTTGAGGCTCACCGCCAGGTGTGACAATTCCTGCCTGGGAGAGGTGTTAGCATCTCCACCCAGTGCAGGCTTTGTTACTGGCCTCAGAGTGACAAAGGCACTCTCCCCATGGGGCCAGCAACATGTCTCGGTTTGTGGCAGGCTGCTAAAACTAGTCAGCCTACACAGATAGTCGGTTAAGTTTCAGGGGGCACCTCTAAGGTGCCCTCTGTGGTGTATTTTACAATAAAATGTACACTGGCATCAGTGTGCATTTATTGTGCTGAGAAGTTTGATACCAAACTTCCCAGTTTTCAGTGTAGCCATTATGGTGCTGTGGAGTTCGTGTTTGACAGACTCCCAGACCATATACTCTTATGGCTACCCTGCACTTACAATGTCTAAGGTTTTGTTTAGACACTGTAGGGGTACCATGCTCATGCACTGGTACCCTCCCCTATGGTATAGTGCACCCTGCCTTAGGGCTGTAAGGCCTGCTAGAGGGGTGTCTTACCTATACTGCATAGGCAGTGAGAGGCTGGCATGGCACCCTGAGGGGAGTGCCATGTCGACTTACTCGTTTTGTCCTCACTAGCACACACAAGCTGGTAAGCAGTGTGTCTGTGCTGAGTGAGAGGTCTCCAGGGTGGCATAAGACATGCTGCAGCCCTTAGAGACCTTCCTTGGCATCAGGGCCCTTGGTACTAGAAGTACCAGTTACAAGGGACTTATCTGGATGCCAGGGTCTGCCAATTGTGGATACAAAAGTACAGGTTAGGGAAAGAACACTGGTGCTGGGGCCTGGTTAGCAGGCCTCAGCACACTTTCAATTGTAAACATAGCATCAGCAAAGGCAAAAAGTCAGGGGGCAACCATGCCAAGGAGGCATTTCCTTACACAAGGCCTGTCCCAAGAAAGGTTCCACTCCAAACTCCCATCCAGGTAACACTGGTATGGCTAGTCTCCAAGTGGGATCAACAGTGTGCCCAGAGCAAATCAGGGTCCACACTGAAGCTACTCTAGTTTCTGAGGGTGGGGTGGATTTAGCCACACTAGCTGTCTGGCCGCCTAACATGCAAAAATACAGACAGCAACTCTTAATTAATGGGACTAGAATAGAGGGCCTGAGGGATACAGGTGCCAGTGTCACCATGGTGACAGAGAAACTGGTTTCCCCTGGCCAATACCTGACTGGAAAAACTTACACAGTCACCAACGCTGACAATCAGAGAAAAGTACATCCCATGGCAATGGTTACTTTAGAATGGGGAGGGGTCAATGGCCTGAAACAGGTGGTGGTCTCCTCAAATATCCCAGTGGACTGTCTGCTTGGAAATGACCTGGAGTCCTCAGCATGGGCTGAGGTAGAACTAAAAACCCATGCAGCAATGCTGGGTATCCCTGAACTGGTGTGTGTGAAAACCAGAGCACAATGCAAGGCACAGGGTGAACAAGTAGAGCTGGAGTCTGGAAGAATGACCCAGCCTACCAAGAGGAAAGGAAAGTCAGTTGGGAAACCAACTGCAACACAGCAAAAGAAAGGGAACCTCTCTTCTCAGGAAGAAGTTCTGCCCTCTGAGGGAACTGAGCCTTTGGAGCTTGAACCTTATCAGGTTGAGCTCTTAGGCCCAGGGGGACCCTCAAGGGAGGAGCTGTGTAAGGGACAAGAAACCTGTCCCTCTCTTGAAGGCCTTAGGCAGCAAGCTGCTGAAGAGTCCAAAGGCAAGAAAAATGGAACCCATAGGGTCTATTGGGAAGATGGACTCCTGTACACTGAGGCCAGAGACCCCAAACCTGGTGCCACTAGGAGAGTGGTAGTGCCTCAGCTGTTCAGAGAGTTCATCCTAACATTGGCCCATGACATTCCCCTTGCTGGACATTTGGGACAAACCAAGACGTGGGAGAGGTTAGTCAACCACTTCTACTGGCCCAATATGTCCAACATGGTTAAGGAGTTTTGCCTCTCCTGCCCCACCTGTCAAGCCAGTGGTAAGACAGGTGGGCATCCAAAGGCCCCCCTCATTCCACTTCCAGTGGTGGGGGTGCCCTTTGAAAGAGTGGGTGTGGACATAGTTGGTCCACTAGAACCTCCCACAGCCTCAGGAAATATGTATATCCTGGTAGTAGTGGATCATGCTACCAGGTATCCTGAAGCTATTCCCCTTAGGTCGACTACTGCCCCTGCAGTAGCCAAGGCCCTCATTGGTATCTTTACCAGAGTGGGTTTCCCTAAGGAGGTGGTGTCTGACAGAGGTACCAACTTCATGTCAGCATACCTAAAGCACATGTGGAATGAGTGTGGAGTGACTTATAAATTCACTACACCATACCATCCACAAACTAATGGCTTGGTTGAGAGATTCAACAAGACATTAAAAGGCATGATCATGGGGCTCCCAGAAAAACTCAAAAGGAGATGGGATGTCCTCTTGCCATGCCTGCTTTTCGCTTACAGAGAGGTGCCACAGAAGGGAGTAGGATTCTCACCCTTTGAACTTCTGTTTGGTCATCCTGTAAGGGGACCACTTGCCCTTGTTAAAGAAGGCTGGGAGAGACCTCTCCATGAGCCTAAACAGGACATAGTGGACTATGTACTTGGCCTTCGCTCTAGAATGGCAGAGTACATGGAAAAGGCAACCAAAAACCTTGAGGCCAGCCAACAGCTCCAGAAGTTTTGGTATGACCAAAAGGCTGCACTGGTTGAGTTCCAACCAGGGCAGAAAGTCTGGGTTCTGGAGCCTGTGGCTCCCAGGGCACTCCAGGACAAATGGAGTGGCCCTTACCCAGTACTAGAGAGGAAGAGTCAGGTCACCTACTTGGTGGACCTGGGCACAAGCAGGAGCCCCAAGAGGGTGATCCATGTGAACCGCCTTAAGCTCTTCCATGACAGGGCTGATGTGAATCTGTTGATGGTAACAGATGAGGATCAGGAAGCAGAGAGTGAACCTCTCCCTGATCTTCTGTCATCAGACCCAAAAGATGGCACAGTAGATGGAGTGATCTACTCAGACACCCTCTCTGGCCAACAGCAAGCTGATTGTAGGAGAGTCCTACAACAGTTTCCTGAACTCTTCTCCTTAACCCCTGGTCAGACACACCTGTGTACCCATGATGTGGACACAGGAGACAGCATGCCTGTCAAAAACAAAATCTTTAGACAGTCTGACCATGTTAAGGAAAGCATCAAGGTGGAAGTCCACAAGATGCTGGAATTGGGAGTAATTGAGCGCTCTGACAGCCCCTGGGCTAGCCCAGTGGTCTTAGTCCCCAAGCCTCACACCAAAGATGGAAAGAAAGAGATGAGGTTTTGTGTGGACTACAGAGGGCTCAATTCTGTCACCAAGACAGATGCCCATCCAATTCCAAGAGCTGATGAGCTCATTGATAAATTAGGTGCTGCCAAATTTCTAAGTACCTTTGACTTGACAGCAGGGTACTGGCAAATAAAAATGGCACCTGGAGCAAAAGAAAAGACAGCATTCTCCACACCTGATGGGCATTATCAGTTTACTGTTATGCCCTTTGGTTTAAAGAATGCCCCTGCCACCTTCCAAAGGTTGGTGAATCAAGTCCTTGCTGGCTTGGAGTCCTTTAGCACAGCTTATCTTGATGATATTGCTGTCTTTAGCTCCACCTGGCAGGATCACCTGGTCCACCTGAGGAAGGTTTTGAAGGCTCTGCAATCTGCAGGCCTCTCTATTAAGGCATCCAAATGCCAGATAGGGCAGGGAACTGTGGTTTACTTGGGCCACCTTGTAGGTGGAGGCCAAGTTCAGCCACTCCAACCCAAGATCCAGACTATTCTGGACTGGGTAGCTCCAAAAACCCAGACTCAAGTCAGGGCATTCCTTGGCTTGACTGGGTATTACAGGAGGTTTGTGAAGGGATATGGATCCATTGTGACAGCCCTCACTGAACTCACCTCCAAGAAAATGCCCAAGAAAGTGAACTGGACTGTGGAATGCCAACAGGCCTTTGACACCCTGAAACAGGCAATGTGCTCAGCACCAGTTCTCAAAGCTCCAGATTATTCTAAGCAGTTCATTGTGCAGACTGATGCCTCTGAACATGGGATAGGGGCAGTTTTGTCCCAAACAAATGATGATGGCCTTGACCAGCCTGTTGCTTTCATTAGCAGGAGGTTACTCCCCAGGGAGCAGCGTTGGAGTGCCATTGAGAGGGAGGCCTTTGCTGTGGTTTGGTCCCTGAAGAAGCTGAGACCATACCTCTTTGGGACTCACTTCCTAGTTCAAACTGACCACAGACCTCTCAAATGGCTGATGCAAATGAAAGGTGAAAATCCTAAACTGTTGAGGTGGTCCATCTCCCTACAGGGAATGGACTTTATAGTGGAACACAGACCTGGGACTGCCCATGCCAATGCAGATGGCCTTTCCAGGTTCTTCCACTTAGAAAATGAAGACTCTCTTGGGAAAGGTTAGTCTCATCCTCTTTCGTTTGGGGGGGGGTTGTGTAAGGAAATGCCTCCTTGGCATGGTTGCCCCCTGACTTTTTGCCTTTGCTGATGCTATGTTTACAATTGAAAGTGTGCTGAGGCCTGCTAACCAGGCCCCAGCACCAGTGTTCTTTCCCTAACCTGTACTTTTGTATCCACAATTGGCAGACCCTGGCATCCAGATAAGTCCCTTGTAACTGGTACTTCTAGTACCAAGGGCCCTGATGCCAAGGAAGGTCTCTAAGGGCTGCAGCATGTCTTATGCCACCCTGGAGACCTCTCACTCAGCACAGACACCCTGCTTGCCAGCTTGTGTGTGCTAGTGAGGACAAAACGAGTAAGTCGACATGGCACTCCCCTCAGGGTGCCATGCCAGCCTCTCACTGCCTACGCAGTATAGGTAAGACACCCCTCTAGCAGGCCTTACAGCCCTAAGGCAGGGTGCACTATACCATGGGTGAGGGTACCAGTGCATGAGCATGGTACCCCTACAGTGTCTAAACAAAACCTTAGACATTGTAAGTACAGGGTAGCCATAAGAGTATATGGTCTGGGAGTCTGTCAAACACGAACTCCACAGCACCATAATGGCTACACTGAAAACTGGGAAGTTTGGTATCAAACTTCTCAGCACAATGACTGCACACTGATGCCAGTGTACATTTTATTGTAAAATACACCACAGAGGGCACCTTAGAGGTGCCCCCTGAAACTTAACCGACTATCTGTGTAGGCTGACTAGTTTTAGCAGCCTGCCACAAACCGAGACATGTTGCTGGCCCCATGGGGAGAGTGCCTTTGTCACTCTGAGGCCAGTAACAAAGCCTGCACTGGTTGGAGATGCTAACACCTCTCCCAGGCAGGAATTGTCACACCTGGCGGTGAGCCTCAAAGGCTCACCTCCTTTGTGCCAACCCAGCAGGACACTCCAGCTAGTGGAGTTGCCCGCCCCCTCCGGCCAGGCCCCACTTTTGGCGGCAAGGCCGGAGAAAATAATGAGAAAACAAGGAGGAGTCACTGGCCAGTCAGGACAGCCCCTAAGG
Organism: Pleurodeles waltl; assembly: GCF_031143425.1. NCBI lineage: Eukaryota > Metazoa > Chordata > Amphibia > Caudata > Salamandridae > Pleurodeles > Pleurodeles waltl. The sequence continues at coordinate 154,122 of NW_027149998.1, forward strand.
TGTCCTGAGCTGAAGTGACTCTAACTTTTAGAAATCCTCCATCTTGCAGATGGAGGATTCCCCCAATAGGGTTAGGATTGTGACCCCCTCCCCTTGGGAGGAGGCACAAAGAGGGTGTACCCACCCTCAGGGCTAGTAGCCATTGGCTACTAACCCCCCAGACCTAAACACGCCCTTAAATTTAGTATTTAAGGGCTACCCTGAACCCTAGAAAATTAGATTCCTGCAACTACCAGAAGAAGGACTGCCCAGCTGAAAACCCCTGCAGCGGAAGACCAGAAGACGACAACTGCCTTGGCTCCAGAAACTCACCGGCCTGTCTCCTGCCTTCCAAAGATCCTGCTCCAGCGACGCCTTCCAAAGGGACCAGCGACCTCGACATCCTCTGAGGACTGCCCCTGCTTCGAAAAGACAAGAAACTCCCGAGGACAGCGGACCTGCTCCAAGAAAAGCTGCAACTTTGTTTCCAGCAGCTTTAAAGAACCCTGCAAGCTCCCCGCAAGAAGCGTGAGACTTGCAACACTGCACCCGGCGACCCCGACTCGGCTGGTGGCGATCCAACACCTCAGGAGGGACCCCAGGACTACTCTGATACTGTGAGTACCAAAACCTGTCCCCCCTGAGCCCCCACCGCGCCGCCTGCAGAGGGAATCCCGAGGCTTCCCCTGACCGCGACTCTTTGAACCTAAAGTCCCGACACCTGGGAGAGACCCTGCACCCGCAGCCCCCAGGACCTGAAGGACCGGACTTTCACTGGAGGAGTGACCCCCAGGAGTCCCTCTCCCTTGACCAAGTGGAGGTTTCCCCGAGGAACCCCCCCCTTGCCTGCCTGCAGCGCTAAAGAGATCCCTAGATCTCCCATTGACTTCCATTACAAACCCAACGCTTGTTTCTACACTGCACCCGGCCGCCCCCGCGCTGCTGAGGGTGAAATTTCTGTGTGGGCTTGTGTCCCCCCCGGTGCCCTACCAAACCCCCCTGGTCTGCCCTCCGAAGACGCGGGTACTTACCTGCAAGCAGACCGGAACCGGGGCACCCCCTTCTCTCCATTCTAGCCTATGTGTTTTGGGCACCACTTTGAACTCTGCACCCGACCGGCCCTGAGCTGCTGGTGTGGTGACTTTGGGGTTGCTCTGAACCCCCAACGGTGGGCTACCTTGGACCAAGAACTGAACCCTGTAAGTGTCTTACTTACCTGGTTAACCTAACAAATACTTACCTCCCCTAGGAACTGTGAAAATTGCACTAAGTGTCCACTTTTAAAACAGCTATTTGTGAATAACTTGAAAAGTATACATGCAATTTTGATGATTTGAAGTTCCTAAAGTACTTACCTGCAATACCTTTCGAATGAGATATTACATGTAGAATTTGAACCTGTGGTTCTTAAAATAAACTAAGAAAAGATATTTTTCTATATAAAAACCTATTGGCTGGATTTGTCTCTGAGTGTGTGTACCTCATTTATTGTCTATGTGTATGTACAACAAATGCTTAACACTACTCCTTGGATAAGCCTACTGCTCGACCACACTACCACAAAATAGAGCATTAGTATTATCTATTTTTACCACTATTTTACCTCTAAGGGGAACCCTTGGACTCTGTGCATGCTATTCCTTACTTTGAAATAGCACATACAGAGCCAACTTCCTACACCTGCTAACCTGCAAATCGTGCCCAGACTTGATTGCCTTCACACTCCATACAATTTCCAGGATGATGGGAGTCCGAAGAACAGGTAGAAATGTATATGTAGCTAATATGTACATATGAAAGTGAGGCATCGGTTCAGCCCTCCTGGGCCTACTTTTTCTACCGTAAAGTAAGCCTAAATTGCCACCTTTACTACCTAGAGAGTTAAGTACCAGTAGGAGAAACTTGGTTATTTCATTTGAGTGGTTTTGTATAGGTTCCTACCCATCACCTAATGACGATTGCAAGGACACGGTCTGAAACTTAGTAATACTTTGCCTCTAAATCCTTCGGTATTTTGAAGGTCTAGATGAAGTTTCCAGACTTCATTTTTTTTTTTTATTTCACCCAGCAGTTGATTTTTGACATTAGGAAGAAGTATTTTGTTATTATTTCTAGAAGTGTATTTTAAAGAAAAGTAAATTAACTGTGTACATAAGTGAGTTGTAATAAAATCATGACCTACATTCTATTTTTTTCATTTGTTAAAGGCTTACCTGCAGATGTCACAGTCTTCTGCCGAATCCATGATTAAGTTTTATGCCGTGTTCCCTATGTCACTTGCTGGAAAGCAGCTGTCAATAAAGCTGGTGCCAAAATATAAAAGTATAAAGGATGTGGTAAGTGTTTCCGGTTTACTTTTACTGTACTTTACACTACATTGATTACAAACCTCCAGTAAAAGATCAGCTTTATTTAGTTTGCTAAACTGCCTAAATACGTAAGATTTTATGTATGTGTTGCATCTTAACAGCCTGCCACCGTTTTACTAAATTAGGTATTCTAGATTTTTACTGGATCAGGGCCTCCTGCTGGAATATGAATTGTGGAGCTGGACTTTAATCAGACGTAAGACTGAAGTTTTACTTCTGATTTTAGGACATGCACTTTGAAACTTTCCATATCCACTCCACAGTAAATCATACTGTTGGCCTTAGTCTTTGTGCAGCTCGGATGCCTTACCTAAAAGACTGACTTTGTGTAATGTATCCATTAAATTATAAATGAGAATAATTCCTGTAGCACGAAAGGTGTAATGTCTCCTTATTTGTGTGGGACCATTCTACAGTTTTTGTAAAGGTCAATAGAAAGGTAGATTTGGGAGAAAACACCAATGTAGTAACTTTTATTTTTTTTATTTTTTTAAGCAGGATATGGTGCTCTTACACCTAAAAAAAAAAAAAAAAAAAATTATATATTGGAAACTGATCCTTATTACAAAACCATTTTGAAACTTAAGGATTAGGACCATAGTCATGGTAGGAGTTGAGGTTGAGTTCCCACAGTTAAACAGTTGTGTTAGATGGCATGTATGGTTGTAGACACATGCTCTACATAGTTCTGCCACTTACTGTTAGGTCAGTTTTGCAATTTTTTTTTTTTTTTCTTTTTCGATGAAGGCTATAGTCATGAGATCAAGTGACTCCTCAATGCATGGGCATTGACTCATTTGTTAAACTTTCTCTTGCCCGCCTGGTTCGGATGTGTGCCTCTGCTCTGTTTGAAAGCTGTTTCGGTTTGACCTTCCGTTCTTTTCTCTTTCAATGGTAGTATTGTACGGAGCTGCCCTGGTGTGTGGTGGACACCTATGGTTTTATCACCCTATACAAGGTCTCACCTATTAGTGTAGGCAGGGTCTAGGAAGCCAGGGCACTCCAGAGGTAGCTGTGGCTGAGCAGCCAAGACTTATCTAGGAGTCATGCAAAGCTTATGCAATGCCACTACAGTCACACAGCACTTGCACACATGAAAGAACCACATTGTTAAGAAAAATAAATGTACTTTGTTATAAGTACTAGAATACTACTACCCCAACTGGAGGTAAGTAAACACACTATTACTTACACCTTCATAATCAGTAAATAGCATAGAAAGCAATAGGCATTGATAAAAGCAATAGCAAATAGTGAGTGCCGTAGGGAAGGGACAAACGATAAACTAAATAAATGTGGAATGTGAAAGGCAGTCCCCCACCCAAGGATGTGGAATCAGAAGAGAGGAGCTGGAGGAACTAGGAACCCCAAGAGGTGAGTAACAGGCTGACCAAGTCCTGTTACAGATAGTGTCCGGTTGTGACTGGAGCCATTACCACTCTTCAGTGGATGCAGGACCAGGTCAACGGTGAAGGAAGATCAGCACGGGAGATGAAGAAGAGTTCCAGGAGCAATGCATGTGATAGCCTACATCAGTGGTCGTGATGCAGTCGGTTTTTGGTGCTGGAAAACCAACAACAAGCCTTGGCAATTGGAGAAGGTTTGCAAGGACCAGGGGGACTCGACCTAAGGGGCTCAGGGGGTGACACACTATAGGAAACTGGATCTGTATGTACAATAGGAAAGTACCCTCTTTTTGGCGTGGTTACCCCCACTATTTGTCTGATGTCAATAGGTTTTGACTGTTAACTGGAATCCTGCTAACCAGGAACCATGTGACTGTGCTCTCTCCTCTAAATTTGGTTGCTGGTAACTTTTTCTTCCCACAGTTGGCAAACTGGCGCCCCTATGTAAGTCCCTAGTATATGGTACCTGTGTACCCAGGTGTAGGAAAATGCCTCCCTTGGCATGGTTACCCTGTAACTTTCTGCCTTTTGTTGATCTGAGTTATGATTGAAACACTTTCAACCAGGCCCCAGCAACAGTGCCTAAACTGTACATTAGCTCCCACAATTGGCACTGCCCTGGCACACAGATAAGTCCCTTGTAACTGGTACCAAGGGCATGTGGCCAGTGAAGGTCTCTAAGGGCTGCAGCATGTCACCCTGAGGACTCTTCACTCAGCACATGCACACTGCCTCACAGCTTGTGTGTGCTGGTGGGGAGAAAATGACTAAGTCGACATGGCAATCCCCTCAGAGGGCCATGCCCGCAACCCACTGCCTGTGGCATAGGTAAGTCACCCCTCTAGCAGGCCCTACAGCCCTAAGGCAGGGTGCACTATACCACAGGTGAGGGCATAGGTGCATGAGCACTATGCCCCTACAGTGTCTAAGCAAAACCTTAGACATTGTAAATGCAGGGTAGCCATAAGGGTATATGGTCTGGGAGTCTGTCAAACGAACTCCACAGCTCCATAATGGCTACACTGAAAACGGGGAAGTTTGGTATCAAACTTCTCAGAATAATAAACCTACACTGATGCCAGTGTTGGATTTATTAAAAAATGCACACACAGGTCATCTTGGATGCTAGTAGCCATAGTGGCAAAAAGAGAATTCTAATGCTCAATTTTGTGGTAGTGTGGTCGAGCAGTAGGCTTATCAAAGGAGTAGTGTTAAGCATTTGTTGTACACACACAGGCAATAAATGAGGAACACACTCTCAGAGACAAATCCAGGCCAATAGGTTTTTGTATATAGAAAAATATATTTTCTTAGTTTATTTTAAGAACCACAGGTTCAAGATTTACATGTAATACTTCAAATGAAAGGTATTGCAGGTAGGTACTTTAGGAACTTTGAATAATCAAAATAGCATATACACTTTTCACATAAATCACATATAGCTATTTTAAAACTAGACACTTAGTGCAATTTTCACAGTTCCTAGGGGGAAGAAGAGTTAGTTAGTTTTTGCAGGGAAGTAAACCACCTACGGGGTTCAAGTTTGGGTCCAAGGTAGCCCACCGTTGGGGGTTCAGAGCAACCCCAAAGTTACCACACCAGCAGCTCAGGGCCGGTCAGGTGCAGAGGTCAAAGTGGTGCCCAAAACGCATAGGCTTCAATAGAGAAGGGGGTGCCCCGGTTCCAGTCTGCCAGCAGGTAAGTATCCGCGTCTTCGGAGGGCAGACCAGGGGGGTTTTGTAGGGCACCGGGGAGGGCACAAGTCCACATAATAAGTACACCCTCAGCAGCGCGGGGGCGGCCGGGTGCAGTGTGCAAACACGCGTTGGGTTTTCAATAGGTTTCAATGGGAGACCAAGGGGTCTCTTCAGCGATGCAGGCAAGGGGGGGGGGGCTCCTCGGGGTAGCCACCACCTGGGCAAGGGAGAGGGCCTCCTGGGGGTCGCTCCTGCACTGGAGTTCAGATCCTTCAGGTCCTGGGGGCTGCGGGTGCAGAGTCTTCACCAGGCGTCGGGATCTGAGGAGCAGGCAGTCGCGGTCAGGGGGAGCCTCGGGATTCCCTCTGCAGGCGTCGCTGTGGGGGCTTAGGGGGGAAACTCTGGCTACTCACGGTCTCGCAGTCGCCGAGGAGTCCTCCCTGAAGTGTTTTTTCTCCACAAGTCGAGCTGGGGGCGTCGAGTGCAGAGTAGCAAGTCTCACGCTTCCGGCGGGAAACGCAGTTGTTTTAAAGTTGCTCCTTTTGAAACAAAGTTGCAGTCTTGGGTGAACAGAGCCGCTGTCCTCGGGAGTTCTTGGTCCTTCTAGAGCAGGGCAGTCCTCTGAGGATTCAGAGGTCGCTGGTCCCTGGGGAAAGCGTAGCTGGAGCAGTGTCTTCAGAAGGGGGGAGACAGGCCGGTAGAGCTGGGGCCAAAGCAGTTGGTGTCTCCGTCTTCTCTGCAGGGTTTTTCAGCTTAGCAGTCCTCTTCTTCTTAGGTTGCAGGAATCTAGTTTCCTAGGAGCCCCTAAATACTGAATTTAGGGGTGTGTTTAGGTCTGGGAGGGCAGTAGCCAATGGCTACTGTCCTTGAGAGTGGCTACACCCTCTTTGTGCCTCCTCCCTGAGGGGAGGGGGGCACATCCCTATTCCTATTGGGGGAATCCTCCAAAATCAAGATGGAGGATTTCTAAAAGTCAGTCACCTCAGCTCAAGACACCTTAGGTGCTGTCCTGACTGGCCAGTGACTTCTCCTTGTTTTTCTCATTATCTCTCCTGGATTTGCCGCCAAGAGTGGGGGCTGTGTCCAGGGGGCGGGCATCTCCACTAGCTGGGGCATTGTAACACAAAGCCTGAGCCTTTGAGGCTCACTGCTAGGTGTTACAGTTCCTGCAGGGGGGAGGTGTGAAGCACCTCCACCCAGAGCAGGCTGTTTCTGTCCGCAGAGAGCACAAAGGCTCTCACCACATGGGGTCAAACTCTTCTCTCAGCAGCAGGCTGGCACAGACCGGTCAGTCCTGCACTGAACAATTGGGTAAAATACAGGGGGCATCTCTAAGATGCCCTCTGTGTGCATTTTGTTTTATAAATCCAACACTGGCATCAGTGTGGGTTTAATATTCTGAGAAGTTTGATACTAAACTTCCCAGTATTCAGTGTAGCCATTATGGAGCTGTGGAGTTCGTTTTTGACAGCCTCCCAGACCATATACTCTTATGGCTACCCTGCACTTACAATGTCTAAGGTTTTGCTTAGACACTGTAGGGGCATAGTGCTCATGCACCTATGCCCTCACCTGTGGTATAGTGCACCCAGCCTTAGGGCTGTGAGGCCTGCTAGAGGGGTGACTTACCTATGCCACAGGCAGTGTGGGGTTGGCATGGCACCCTGAGGGGAGTGCCATGTCGACTTAGTCATTTTCCCCCCACCAGCACACACAAGCTGGCAAGCTGGAGGACAAAGACAGGTGCCCCGGTTCCGGTCTGCCAGCAGGTAAGTACCCGCGTCTTCGGAGGGCAGACCAGGGGGGTTTTGTAGGGCACCGGGGGGGACACAAGTCCACACAAAAAGTACACCCTCAGCGGCACTGGGGCGGCCGGGTGCAGTGTAGAAACAAGCGTTGGGTTTTCAATGGAAATCAATGAGAGATCAAGGGATCTCTTCAGCGTCGCAGGCAGGCAAGGGGGGGCTCCTCGGGGTAGCCACCACCTGGGCAAGGGATAGGGCCTCCTGGGGGTCACTCCTGCACAGGAGTTCCGTTCCTTTAGGTGCTGGGGGCTGCGGGTGCAGGGTCTTTTCCAGCCGTCGGGAAATGGAGTTCAGGCAGTCGCGGTCAGGGGGAGCCTCGGGATTCCCTCTGCAGGCGTCGCTGTGGGGGCTCAGGGGGGGACAACTTTGGTTACTCACGGTCTCGGAGTCGCCGGAGGGTTCTCCCTGAGGTGTTGGTTCTCCACCAGTCGAGTTTGGGTCGCCGGGTGCAGTGTTGCAAGTCTCACGCTTCTTGCGGGGAGTTGCAGGGGTCTTTAAATCTGCTCCTCTGTAACAAAGTTGCAGTTCTTTTGGAGCAGGGCCGCTGTCCTCGGGAGTTCCTTTGTTTTGCTTGAAGCAGGGCAGTCCTCTGAGGATTCAGAGGTCGCTGGTCCTCTGGAAAGCGTCGCTGGAGCAGGGTTCTTTGGAAGGCAGGAGACAGGCCGGTAGGACTGGGGCCAAAGCAGTTGGTGTCTTCTGTTCTTCCTCTGCAGGGGTTTTTCAGCTCCGCAGTCTTCTTCTTCTTGTAGGTTTCAAGAATCTAAATTCTTAGGTTCAGGGGAGCCCTTAAATACTAAATTTAAGGGCGGGTTTAGGTCTGGGGGGTTAGTAGCCAATGGCTACTAGCCCTGAGGGTGGGTACACCCTCTTTGTGCCTCCTCCCCGTGGGAGGGGGTCACATCCCTAATCCTATTGGGGAATCCTCCATCTTGCAGATGGAGGATTTCTAAAAGTTAGTCACTTCAGCTCAGGACACCTTAGGGGCTGTCCTGACTGGCCAGTGACTCCTCCTTGTTATTCTCATTATTTTCTCCGGTCTTGCCGCCAAAAGTGGGGCCGTGGCCGGAGGTGGCGGGCAACTCCACTAGCTGGAGTGCCCTGCGGTGCTGGAACAAAGGGGGTAAGCCTTTGAGGCTCACCGCCAGGTGTTACAGCTCCTGCCTGGGGGAGGTGATAGCATCTCCACCCAGTGCAGGCTTTGTTACTGGCCTCCGAGTGACAAAGGCACTCTCCCCGTGGGGCCAGCAACATGTCTCGGTTGTGGCAGGCTGCTGGAACTAGTCAGCCTATACAGATAGTCGGTTAAGGTTTCAAGGGGCACCTCTAAGGTGCCCTCTAGGGTGTATTTCACAATAAAATGTACACTGGCATCAGTGTGGCATTTATTGTGCTGAGAAGTTTGATACCAAACTTCCCAGTTTTCAGTGTAGCCATTATGGTGCTGTGGAGTCCGTGTTTGACAGACTCCCAGACCATATACTCTTATGGCTACCCTGCACTTACAATGTCTAAGGTTTGGCTTAGACACTGTAGGGGCACAGTGCTCATTGTACTGGTGCCCTCACCTATGGTATAGTGCACCCTGCCTTAGGGCTGTTAGGCCTACTAGAGGGGGTGACTTATCTATACTGCATAGGCAGTGTGAGGTTGGCATGGCACCCTGAGGGGGAGTGCCATGTCGACTTACTCGTTTTGTTCTCACCAGCACACACAAGCGTGCAAGCAGTGTGTCCTGTGCTGAGTGAGGGGTCCCCAGGGTGGCATAAGATATGCTGCAGCCCTTAGAGACCTTCCCTGGCATCAGGGCCCTTGGTACCAGGGGGTACCAGTTACAAGGGACTTATCTGGATGCCAGGGTGTGCCAATTGTGGAATCAAAAGTACAGGTTAGGGAAAGAACACTGGTGCTGGGGCCTGGTTAGCAGGCCTCAGCACACTTTCAATTCAAAACATAGCATCAGCAAGGCCAAAAAGTCAGGGGGTAACCATGCCAAGGAGGCATTTCCTTACACTCCTTCACTCCAAGGGAGATTCCTTCTTGTGCAAGCTGTAGAGTTGCAGACTTCTGAGGATGCACAGCTGGGGAAAATGTTGCAAAGGTGTCAGGAGACGTAAGTTTTCTTCCTTGTAGCAGCGTTGTTGGTTCCTGGAGGGTCCAGTTGTGGGTTCGAGAGAGAGACCAGAGAGAGAGAGACCAGAGAGAGAGAGACCCAGAGAGAGAGACCAGAGAGAGAGAGACCCAGAGAGGAGAGAGAGACCCAGAGAGAGAGAAGACCCAGAGAGAGAGAGACCCAGAGAGAGAGAGAGACCCAGAGAGAGAGAGACCCAGAGAGAGAGAGACCCAGAGAGAGAGAGACCCAGAGAGAGAGAGACCCAGAGAGAGAGACCCAGAGAGAGAGAGACCCAGAGAGAGAGAGACCCAGAGAGAGAGAGACCCACCCAGAGAGAGAGAGAGACACCCAGAGAGAGAGAGAGAGACCCAGAGAGAGAGAGAGAGAGGACCCAGAGAGAGAGAGAGAGAGAGACCCAGAGAGAGAGAGAGAGAGAGACCCAGAGAGAGAGAGAGAGACCCAGAGAGAGAGAGAGAGAGAGAGAGAGAGACCCCAGAGAGAGAGAGAGAGAGACCCAGAGAGAGAGAGAGAGAGACCCAGAGAGAGAGAGAGAGACCCAGAGAGAGAGAGAGAGAGACCGACCCAGGAGAGAGGGAGAGAGAGACCCAGAGAGAGAGAGAGAGACCCTGAGAGAGAGAGAGA